>NW_027476089.1:1040000-1090000 GCF_051020955.1 Megalopta genalis | reverse complement strand
ATCAACAACCAGAACAACAAGAACAACAACAACAACAAAAACAGGAACAACAACAACAACATCAAGAACAACAACAAGAACAACAAGAACCAGAACAACAACAACAAGAACAACTAGAACAACAACAACAAAAACAACAAGAACATCAAGAACAGCACGAACAACAAGAACAACAACAAGAAGAAGAACAACAACAACAAGATCAACAAGAACAACAAGAACAACAAGAACAACAAGAACAACAAGAACAACAAGAACAAGAACAGCAAGAACAACAACAACAAGAACTACATGAACAACAACAACAAGAACGACAAGAACAACATCAACAAGAACAACAAAAACAACAACAACATGAACAACAAGAACAACAAGAACAGCAAGAACAACAAGAACAACAAGAACAACAAGAACAAGAACAGCAAGGACAACAACAACAAGAACTACATGAACGTCAACAACAAGAATAACAAGAACAACAACAACATGTACCACAAGAACATCAACAACCAGAACAACCAGAACAACAAGAACAACAAGAGCAACAAGAGCAACAAGAGCCACAAGAGCAACAAGAACAACAAGAACAACAAGAACAACAAGAACAACAAGAACAACAAGAACAGAAAGAACAACAAGAACAACAAGAACAACAAGAACAACAAGAACAACAAGAGCAACAAGAACAACAAGAACAACAAGAACAACAAGAACAACAAGAACAACAAGAACAACAAGAACAACAAGAACAACAAGAACAACAAGAACAACAAGAACAACAAGAACAACAAGAACAACAAGAACAACAAGAACAACAAGAACAACAAGAACAACAAGAACAACAAGAACAACAAGAACAACAAGAACAACAAGAACAACAAGATCAACAAGAACAACAAGAACAACAAGAACAACAACAACAACAACAACAACAACAAGAACAAAAAGAACAAAAAGAACAACAAGAACAACAAGAACAACAAGAACAACAAGAACAACAAGAAAAACAAGAACAACAAGGACAACAAGAACAACAAGAACAACAAGAACAACAAGAACAACAAGAACAACAAGAACATCAAGAACAACAAGAACAACAAGAACAACAAGAACAACAAGAACAACAAGAACAACAAGAACAACAAGAACAACAAGAACAACAAGAACAACAAGAACAACAAGAACAACAAGAGCAACAAGAACAACAAGAACAACAAGAACAACAAGAACAACAAGAACAACAAGAACAACAAGAACAACAACAACAAGAACAACTAGAACAACAAGAACAACAAGAACAACAAGAACAACAAGAACAACAAGAACAACAAGAACAACAAGAACAACAAGAACAACAAGAACAACAAGAACATCAAGAACAACAAGAACAACAAGAACGACAAGAACAGCCGGTACAACAAGAACAACAAGAACAACCTGAACAACAACAACAACAAGAACAACAAGAACAACAACAACAACAACATGAACAACAAGAACAACAAGAACAACAAGAACAACAAGAACAACAAGAACAACAAGAACAACAAGAACAACAAGAACAACAAGAACAACAAGAACAACAAGAACAACAAGAACAACAAGAACAACAAGAACAACAAGAACAACAAGAACAACAAGAACAACAAGAACAACAAGAACAACAAGTACAACAAGAACAACAACAACATGAACAACAAGAACATCAACAACCAGAACAACAAGAACAACAACAACAACAAAAACAGGAACAACAACAACAACATCAAGAACAACAACAAGAACAACAAGAACAAGAACAACAACAACAAGAACAACTAGAACAACAACAACAAAAACAACAAGAACATCAAGAACAGCACGAACAACAAGAACAACAAGAAGAAGAAGAACAACAACAACAAGATCAACAAGAACAACAAGATCAACAAGAACAACAAGAACAACAAGAACAACAAGAACAACAAGAACAACAAGAACAACAAGAACAACAAGAACAACAAGAACAACAAGAACAACAAGAACAAGAACAGCAAGAACAACAACAACAAGAACTACATGAACAACAACAACAAGAACGACAAGAACAACATCAACAAGAACAACAAAAACAACAACAACATGAACAACAAGAACAACAAGAACAGCAAGAACAACAAGAACAACAAGAACAACAAGAACAAGAACAGCAAGGACAACAACAACAAGAACTACATGAACGTCAACAACAAGAATAACAAGAACAACAACAACATGTACCACAAGAACATCAACAACCAGAACAACCAGAACAACAAGAACAACAAGAGCAACAAGAGCAACAAGAGCCACAATAGCAACAAGAACAACAAGAACAACAAGAACAACAAGAACAACAAGAACAGCAAGAACAACAAGAACAACAAGAACAACAAGAACAACAAGAACAACAAGAACAACAAGAATAAGGACAGCAAGGTCAACAACAACAAGAACTACATGAACGTCAACAACAAGAATAACAAGAACAACAACAACATGAACGACAAGAACATCAACAACCGGAACAACCAGAACAACAACAACAAGAACAACAAGAACAACAACAACAAGAACAACAAGAACAACAACAACAAGAACAACAAGAACAACAAGAACAACAAGAACAACAAGAACAACAACAACAACAACAAGAACAACAAGTACAAAAAACAACAAAAACAGGAACAACAACAACAACAACAGCAATAACAACAACAAGAACAACAAGAACAACAAGAACAACAAGAACAACAAGAACAACAAGAACAACAAGAACAACAAGAACAACAAGAACAACAAGAACAACAAGTATAACAAGAACAACAAGAACAACAAGAACAACAAGAACAACAAGAACATCAACAACCAGAACAACAAGAACAACAACAAGAACATCAACAACCAGAACAACAAGAACAACAACAAGAACAACTAGAACAAGAACAACAAGAACAACAAGAACAACAAGAACATCAAGAACAACAAGAACAACAAGAACAACAAGAACAACAAGAACATCAAGAACAACAAGAACAACAAGAACGACAAGAACAGCCGGTACAACAAGAACAACAAGAACAACCTGAACAACAAAAACAACAAGAACAACAAGAACAACAACAACAACAACAACATGAACAACAAGAACAACAAGAAGAACAAGAACAACAGGAAGAACAAGAACAACAAGAACAACAAGAACAACAAGAACAACAAGAACAACAAGAACAACAAGAACAACAAGAACAACAAGAACAACAAGAACAACAAGAACAACAAGATCAACAAGAACAACAAGAACAACAAGAACAACAAGAACAACAAGAACAGCCGGTACAACAAGAACAACAAGAACAACCTGAACAACAACAACATGAACAACAAGAACATCAACAACCAGAACAACAAGAAGAACAAAAAGAACAAGAACAACAAGAACAACAAGAACAACAAGAACAACAAGAACAACAAGAACAACAAGAACAACAAGAACAACAAGAACAACAAGAACAACAAGAACAACAAGAACAACAAGAACAACAAGAACAACAAGAACAACAAGGACAACAAGAACAACAAGAACAACAAGAACAACAAGAACAACAAGAACAACAAGAACAGCAAGGACAACAAGAACAACAAGAACAACAAGGACAACAAGAACAACAAGGACAACAAGAACAACAAGGACAACAAGAACAACAAGAACAACAAGAACAACAAGAACAACAAGAACAACAAGAACAACAAGAACATCAAGAACAACAAGAACAACAAGAACAACAAGAACATCAAGAACAACAAGAACAACAAGAGCAACAAGATCAACAAGAAGAACAAGAACAACCTGAACAACAACAACAAGAACAACAAGAACAACAAGAACAACAAGAACAACAAGAACAACAAGAACAACAAGAACAACAAGAACAACAAGAACAACAAGAACAACAAGAACAACAAGAACAACAAGAACAACAAGAACAACAAGAACAACAAGAACAACAAGAACAACAAGAACAACAAGAACAACAAGAACAACAAGAACAACAAGAACAACAAGAACAACAAGAACAACAAGAACAACAAGAACAACAAGAACAACAAGAACAACAAGAACAACAAGAACAAGAACAACAACAACAAGAACTACATGAACAACAACAACAAGAACGACAAGAACAACATCAACAAGAACAACAAGAACAACAAGAACAACAAGAACAACAAGAACAACAAGAACAACAAGAACAACAAGAACAACAAGAACAACAAGAACAACAAGAACAACAAGAACAACAAGAACAACAAGAACAAGAACAACAACAACAAGAACTACATGAACAACAACAACAAGAACGACAAGAACAACATCAACAAGAACAACAAAAACAACAACAACATGAACAACAAGAACAACAAGAACAGCAAGAACAAGAAGAACAACAAGAACAACAAGAACAAGGACAGCAAGGACAACAACAACAAGAACTACATGAACGTCAACAACAAGAATAACAAGAACAACAACAACAAGTACAACAAGAACAACAACAACATGAACAACAAGAACATCAACAACCAGAACAACAAGAACAACAACAACAACAAAAACAACAACAACAAAAACAACATCAAGATCAACAACAAGAACAACAAGAACAAGAACAACAACAACAAGAACAACTAGAACAACAACAACAAAAACAACAAGAACGTCAAGAACAGCACGAACAACAAGAAGAAGAAGAACAACAACAACAAGATCAACAAGAACAACAAGAACAACAAGAACAACAAGAACAACAAGAACAAGAACAGCAAGAACAACAACAACAAGAACTACATGAACAACAACAACAAGAACGACAAGAACAACATCAACAAGAACAACAAAAACAACAACAACATGAACAACAAGAACAACAAGAACAGCAAGAACAACAAGAACAACAAGAACAACAAGAACAAGAACAGCAAGGACAACAACAACAAGAACTACATGAACGTCAACAACAAGAATAACAAGAACAACAACAACATGAACGACAAGAACATCAACAACCGGAACAACCAGAACAACAACAACAAGAACAACAAGAACAACAACAACATGAACAACAAGAACATCAACAACCAGAACAACAAGAACAACAACAACAACAAAAACAGGAACAACAACAACAACATCAAGAACAACAACAAGAACAACAAGAACAAGAACAACAAGAACAACAACAACATGTACAACAAGAACATCAACAACCAGAACAACAAGAACAACAAGAACAACAAGAACAACAAGAACAACAAGAACAAGAACAACAAGAACAACAAGAACAACAAGAACAACAAGAACAACAAGAATAAGGACAGCAAGGTCAACAACAACAAGAACTACATGAACGTCAACAACAAGAATAACAAGAACAACAACAACATGAACGACAAGAACATCAACAACCGGAACAACCAGAACAACAACAACAAGAACAACAAGAACAACAACAACATGAACAACAAGAACATCAACAACCAGAACAACAAGAACTACAACAACAACAAAAACAGGAACAACAACAACAACATCAAGAACAACAACAAGAACAACAAGAACAAGAACAACAAGAACAACAACAACATGTACAACAAGAACATCAACAACCAGAACAACAAGAACAACAAGAACAACAAGAACAACAAGAACAACAAGAACAACAAGAACAAGAACAACAAGAACACCAAGAACAACAAGAACAACAAGAACAACAACAACATGAACCACAAGAACATCAACAGCCAGAACAACCAGAACAACAAGAACAACAAGAGCAACAAGAGCAACAAGAGCAACATGAACAACAAGAACAACAAGAACAACAAGAACAACAAGAACAACAAGAACAACAACAACAGGAACAACAAGAACAACAAGAACAGCAAGAACAACAAGAACAAGAACAGCAAGAGCAACAACAACAAGAACTACATGAACAACAAGAACATCAACAACCAGAGCAACAAGAACAACAACAACAAGAACAACTAGAACAACAACAACAAGAACAACAAGAACAACAAGAACATCAAGAACAACAAGAACAACAAGAACAACAAGAACAAAAAGAACAACAAGAACATCAAGAACAACAAGATCTACAAGAACAACAAGAACGACAAGAACAGCCGGTACAACAAGAACAACAAGAACAACCTGAACAACAACAACAAGAACAACAACAAGAACAACAACAAGAACAACAACAAGAACAACAAGAACAACAACAACAACAACAACATGAACAACAAGAACCACTAGAACAAGAACAACAAGAACAACAAGAACAACAAGAACAACAAGAACAACAAGAACAACAAGAGCAACAAGAACAACAAGAACAACAAGATCAACAAGAACAACAAGAACAACAAGAACAACAAGAACAACAACAACAACAACAAGAACAAAAAGAACAAAAAGAACAACAAGAACAACAAGAACAACAAGAACAACAAGAACAACAAGAACAACAAGAACAACAAGAACAACAAGAACAACAAGAACAACAAGAACAACAAGAACAACAAGAACAACAAGAACATCAAGAGCAACAAGAACAACAAGAACAACAAGAAAAGCAAGAACAACAAGAATAACAAGAACAACAAGAACAACAAGAACAACAAGAACAACAAGAACAACAAGAACAACAAAAACAACAAGAACAACAAGAAAAACAAGAACAACAAGAACAACAAGAACAACAAGAACAACAAGAACAACAACAACAAGAACAACAAGAACAACAAGAACAGCAAGAACAACAAGAACAACAAGAACAACAAGAACAACAAGAACATCAAGAACAACAAGAACAACAAGAGCAACAAGAACAACAAGAACAACAAGAACAACCTGAACAACAACAACAAGAACAACAACAAGAACAACAAGAACAACAACAACAAGTACAACAAGAACAACAACAACATGAACAACAAGAACATCAACAACCAGAACAACAAGAACAACAACAACAACAAAAACAGGAACAACAACAACATCAAGAACAACAACAAGAACAACAAGAACAAGAACAACAAGAACCACAACAACATGAACAACAAGAACATCAACAACCAGAACAACAAGAACAACAAGAAGAACAAGAACAACAAGAACAACAAGAACAACAAGATCAATAAGAACAACAAGAACAACAAGAACAACAAGAACAACATCAACAAGAACAACAAAAACAACAAGAACAACAACAACAAGAACAACAAGAACAACAAGAACAACAACAACAACGGGAACAACAAGAACAAAAAACAACAAAAACAGGAACAACAACAACAACAACAATAACAACAACAAGAACAACAAGAACAACAAGAACAACAAGAACAACAAGAACAACAAGAACAACAAGAACAACAAGAACAACAAGAACAACAAGAACAACAAGAACAACAAGAACAACAAGAACAACAAGAACAACAAGAATAACAAGAACAACAAGAACAACAAGAACAACAAGAACATCAACAACCAGAACAACAAGAACAACAACAAGAACATCAACAACCAGAACAACAAGAACAACAACAAGAACAACTAGAACAAGAACAACAAGAACAACAAGAACAACAAGAACAACAAGAACATCAAGAACAACAAGAACAACAAGAACAACAAGAACAACAAGAACTACAAGAACAACAAGAACAACAAGGACGACAAGAACAGCCGGTACAACAAGAACAACAAGAACAACCTGAACAACAAGAACAACAAGAACAACAAGAACAACAAGAACAACAAGAACAACAAGAACAACAAGAACAACAACAACAAGAACAACAAGAACAACAAGAACAACAAGAACAACAAGAACAACAAGAACAACAAGAACAACAAGAACAACAAGAACAACAAGAACAACAAGAACAACAAGAACAACAAGAACAACAAGAACAACAACAACAAGAACAACAAGAACAACAAGAACAACAACAACAACAACAACAAGAACAACAAGTACAAAAAACAACAAAAACAGGAACAACAACAACAACAACAACAATAACAACAACAAGAACAACAAGAACAACAAGAACAACAAGAACAACAAGAACAACAAGAACAACAAGAACAACAAGAACAACAAGAACAACAAGAACAACAAGAACAACAAGAACAACAAGAACAACAAGAACAACAAGAACAACAAGAATAACAAGAACAACAAGAACAACAAGAACAACAAGAACATCAACAACCAGAACAACAAGAACAACAACAAGAACATCAACAACCAGAACAACAAGAACAACAACAAGAACAACTAGAACAAGAACAACAAGAACAACAAGAACAACAAGAACAACAAGAACATCAAGAACAACAAGAACAACAAGAACAACAAGAACAACAAGAACATCAAGAACAACAAGAACAACAAGAACAACAAGAACAACCAGAACAACAAGAATAACAAGAACAACAAGAACAACAAGAACAACAAGAACATCAACAACCAGAACAACAAGAACAACAACAAGAACATCAACAACCAGAACAACAAGAACAACAACAAGAACAACTAGAACAAGAACAACAAGAACAACAAGAACAACAAGAACATCAAGAACAACAAGAACAACAAGAGCAACAAGAACAACAAGAACAACAAGAACAACCTGAACAACAACAACAAGAACAACAACAAGAACAACAAGAACAACAACAACAAGTACAACAAGAACAACAACAACATGAACAACAAGAACATCAACAACCAGAACAACAAGAACAACAAGAAGAACAAGAAGAACAAGAACAACAAGAACAACAAGAACAACAAGAACAACAAGATCAATAAGAACAACAAGAACAACAAGAACAACAAGAACAACAAGAACAACAAGAACAACCAGAACAACAAGAACCACAAGAACAACAAGAACAACAAGAACAACAAGAACAACAAGAACAACAAGAACGACAAGAACAACATCAACAAGAACAACAAAAACAACAAGAACAACAACAACAAGAACAACAAGAACAAAAAACAACAAAAACAGGAACAACAACAACAACAACAATAACAACAACAAGAACAACAAGAACAACAAGAACAACAAGAACAACAAGAACAACAAGAACAACAAGAACAACAAGAACAACAAGAACAACAAGAACAACAAGAACAACAAGAACAACAAGAATAACAAGAACAACAAGAACAACAAGAACAACAACAAGAACATCAACAACCAGAACAACAAGAACAACAACAAGAACAACTAGAACAAGAACAACAAGAACAACAAGAACAACAAGAACATCAAGAACAACAAGAACAACAAGAACAACAAGAACAACAAGAACTACAAGAACAACAAGAACAACAAGGACGACAAGAACAGCCGGTACAACAAGAACAACAAGAACAACCTGAACAACAAGAACAACAAGAACAACAAGAACAACAAGAACAACAAGAACAACAAGAACAACAAGAACAACAAGAACAACAAGAACAACAAGAACAACAAGAACAACAAGAACAACAAGAACAACAAGAACAACAAGAACAACAACAAGAACAACTAGAACAAGAACAACAAGAACAACAAGAACAACAAGAACAACAAGAACAACAAGAACAACAAGAACTACAAGAACAACAAGAACTACAAGAACAACAAGAACAACAAGGACGACAAGAACAACAAGAACAACAAGAACAACAAGAACAACAAGAACAACAAGAACAACAAGAACAACAAGAACAACAAGAACAACAAGAACAACAAGAACAACAAGAACAACAAGAACAACAAGAACAACAAGAACAACAAGAACAACAAGAACAACAAGAACAACAAGAACAACAAGAACAACAAGAACAACAAGAACAACAAGAACAACAAGAACAACAAGAACAACAAGAACAACAAGAGCAACAAGAACAACAAGAACAACAAGAACAACAAGAACAACAAGAACAACAAGAACAACAAGTACAACAAGAACAACAACAACATGAACAACAAGAACATCAACAACCAGAACAACAAGAACAACAACAACAACAAAAACAGGAACAACAACAAGAACAACAAGAACAAGAACAACAACAACAAGAACAACTAGAACAACAACAACAAAAACAACAAGAACATCAAGATCAGCACGAACAACAAGAACAACAAGAAGAAGAACAACAACAACAACAAGATCAACAAGAACAACAAGATCAACAAGAACAACAAGAACAACAAGAACAACAAGAACAACAAGAACAACAAGAACAACAAGAACAACAAGAACAACAAGAACAAGAACAGCAAGAACAACAACAACAAGAACTACATGAACAACAACAACAAGAACGACAAGAACAACATCAACAAGAACAACAAAAACAACAACAACATGAACAACAAGAACAACAAGAACAGCAAGAACAACAAGAACAACAAGAACAACAAGAACAAGAACAGCAAGGACAACAACAACAAGAACTACATGGACGTCAACAACAAGAATAACAAGAACAACAACAACATGTACCACAAGAACATCAACAACCAGAACAACCAGAACAACAAGAACAACAAGAGCAACAAGAGCAACAAGAGCCAGAATAGCAACAAGAACAACAAGAACAACAAGAACAACAAGAACAACAAGAACAACAAGAACAGCAAGAACAACAAGAACAACAAGAACAACAAGAACAACAAGAACAACAAGAATAAGGACAGCAAGGTCAACAACAACAAGAACTACATGAACGTCAACAACAAGAATAACAAGAACAACAACAACATGAACGACAAGAACATCAACAACCGGAACAACCAGAACAACAACAACAAGAACAACAAGAACAACAACAACATGAACAACAAGAACATCAACAACCAGAACAACAAGAACAACAACAACAACAAAAACAGGAACAACAACAACAACATCAAGAACAACAACAAGAACAACAAGAACAAGAACAACAAGAACAACAACAACATGTACAACAAGAACATCAACAACCAGAACAACAAGAACAACAAGAACAACAAGAACAAGAACAACAAGAACAACAAGAACAACAAGAACAACAAGAACAACAACAACATGAACCACAAGAACATCAACAGCCAGAACAACCAGAACAACAAGAACAACAAGAGCAACAAGAGCAACAAGAGCAACATGAACAACAAGAACAACAAGAACAACAAGAACAACAAGAACAACAAGAACAACAACAACAGGAACAACAAGAACAACGAGAACAGCAAGAACAACAAGAACAAGAACAGCAAGAACAACAACAACAAGAACTACATGAACAACAAGAACATCAACAACCAGAGCAACAAGAACAACAACAACAAGAACAACTAGAACAACAACAACAAGAACAACAAGAACAACAAGAACATCAAGAACAACAAGAACAACAAGAACAACAAGAACTACAAGAACAACAAGAACATCAAGAACAACAAGATCTACAAGAACAACAAGAACGACAAGAACAGCCGGTACAACAAGAACAACAAGAACAACCTGAACAACAACAACAAGAACAACAACAAGAACAACAACAAGAACAACAAGAACAACAACAACAACAACAACATGAACAACAAGAACCACTAGAACAAGAACAACAAGAACAACAAGAACAACAAGAACAACAAGAACAACAAGAGCAACAAGAACAACAAGAACAACAAGAACAACAAGATCAACAAGAACAACAAGAACAACAAGAACAACAAGAACAACAACAACAACAACAAGAACAAAAAGAACAACAAGAACAACAAGAACAACAAGAACAACAAGAACAACAAGAACAACAAGAACAACAAGAACAACAAGAACAACAAGAACAACAAGAACAACAAGAACAACAAGAACAACAAGAACATCAAGAGCAACAAGAACAACAAGAACAACAAGAAAAGCAAGAACAACAAGAATAACAAGAACAACAAGAACAACAAGAACAACAAGAACAACAAGAACAACAAGAACAACAAGAACAACAAAAACAACAAGAACAACAAGAAAAACAAGAACAACAAGAACAACAAGAACAACAAGAACAACAAGAACAACAACAACAAGAACAACAAGAACAACAAGAACAGCAAGAAAAACAAGAACAACAAGAACAACAAGAACAGCAAGAACATCAAGAACAACAAGAACAACAAGATCAACAAGAACAACAAGAACAACAAGAACAACCTGAACAACAACAACAAGAACAACAACAAGAACAACAAGAACAACAACAACAAGTACAACAAGAACAACAACAACATGAACAACAAGAACATCAACAACCAGAACAACAAGAACAACAACAACAACAAAAACAGGAACAACAACAACAACATCAAGAACAACAACAAGAACAACAAGAACAAGAACAACAAGAACCACAACAACATGAACAACAAGAACATCAACAACCAGAGCAACAAGAACAACAAGAAGAACAAGAACAACAAGAACAACAAGAACAACAAGAACAACAAGAACAACAAGATCAATAAGAACAACAAGAACAACAAGAACAACAAGAACAACAAGAACAACAAGAACAACAAGAGCAACAAGAACATCAAGAACAACAAGAACAACAAGAGCAACAAGAACAACAAGAACAACAAGAACAACCTGAACAACAACAACAAGAACAACAACAAGAACAACAAGAACAACAACAACAAGTACAACAAGAACAACAACAACATGAACAACAAGAACATCAACAACCAGAACAACAAGAACAACAACAACAACAAAAACAGGAACAACAACAACAACATCAAGAACAACAACAAGAACAACAAGAACAAGAACAACAAGAACCACAACAACATGAACAACAAGAACATCAACAACCAGAACAACAAGAACAACAAGAAGAACAAGAACAACAAGAACAACAAGAACAACAAGAACAACAAGAACAACAAGAACAACAAGATCAATAAGAACAACAAGAACAACAAGAACAACAAGAACAACAAGAACAACAAGAACAACAAGAACAACAAGAACAACAAGAACAACAAGAACAACAAATACAACAAGAACAACAAGAACAACAAGAACAACAAGAACAACAAGAGCAACAAGAACAACAAGAACAACAAGAACAACAAGAACAACAAGAACAACAAGAACAACAAGAACAACAAGAACCACAAGAACAACAAGAGCAACAAGAACAACAACAACAAGAACAACTAGAAGAACAAGAACAACAAGAACAACAAGAACAACAAGAACAACAAGAACAACAAGAACAACAAGAACAACAAGAACAACAAGAACAACAAGAACAACAAGAACAACAAGAACAACAAGAACAACAAGAACATCAAGAACGACAAGAACGACAAGAACAACATCAACAAGAACAACAAAAACAACAAGAACAACAAGAACAACAAGAACAACAAGAACAACAAGAACAACAAGAACAACAAGAACAACAAGAACAACAAGAACAACAAGAACAACAAGAACGACAAGAACGACAAGAACAACATCAACAAGAACAACAAAAACAACAAGAACAACAACAACAAGAACAACAAGAACAACAAGAACAACAAGAACAACAAGAACAACAAGAACAACAAGAACAACAAGAACAACAAGAACAACAAGAACAACAACAACAACAAGAACAACAAGAACAAAAAACAACAAAAACAGGAACAACAACAACAACAATAACAACAACAAGAACAACAAGAACAACAAGAACAACAAGAACAACAAGAACAACAAGAACAACAAGAACAACAAGAACAACAAGAACAACAAGAACAACAAGAACAACAAGAACAACAAGAATAACAAGAACAACAAGAACAACAAGAACAACAAGAACAACAAGAACATCAACAACCAGAACAACAAGAACAACAACAAGAACATCAACAACCAGAACAACAAGAACAAGAACAACAAGAACAACAAGAACAACAAGAACATCAAGAACATCAAGAACAACAAGAACAACAAGAACGACAAGAACAACAACAAGAACAACTAGAACAAGAACAACAAGAACAACAAGAACAACAAGAACAACCTGAACAACAAGAACAACAAGAACAACAAGAACAACAAGAACAACAAGAACAACAAGAACAACAAGAACAACAAGAACAACAAGAACAACAAGAACAACAAGAACAACAAGAACAACAACAACAAGAACAACAAGAACAACAAGAACAACAAGAACAACAAGAACAACAAGAACAACAAGAACAACAAGAACAACAAGAACAACAAGAACAACAAGAACAACAACAACAAGAACAACAAGAACAACAAGAACAACAAGAACAACAAGAACAACAACAACAACAACAAGAACAACAAGTACAAAAAACAACAAAAACAGGAACAACAACAACAACAACAACAATAACAACAACAAGAACAACAAGAACAGCAAGAACAACAAGAACAACAAGAACAACAAGAACAACAAGAACAACAAGAACAACAAGAACAACAAGAATAACAAGAACAACAAGAACAACAAGAACAACAAGAACATCAACAACCAGAACAACAAGAACAACAACAAGAACATCAACAACCAGAACAACAAGAACAACAACAAGAACAACTAGAACAAGAACAACAAGAACAGCAAGAACAACAAGAACAACAAGAACATCAAGAACAACAAGAACAACAAGAACAACAAGAACAACAAGAACATCAAGAACAACAAGAACAACAAGAACGACAAGAACAGCCGGTACAACAAGAACAACAAGAACAACCTGAACAACAAAAACAACAAGAACAACAAGAACAACAACAACAACAACAACATGAACAACAAGAACAACAAGAAGAACAAGAACAACAAGAAGAACAAGAACAACAAGAACAACAAGAACAACAAGAACAACAAGAACAACAAGAACAACAAGAACAACAAGAACAACAAGAACAACAAGAACAACAAGAACAACAAGAACAACAACAACAAGAACAACAAGAACAACAAGAACAACAAGAACAACAAGAACAACAAGAACAACAAGAACAACAAGAACAACAACAAGAACAACAAGTACAAAAAACAACAAAAACAGGAACAACAACAACAACAACAACAATAACAACAACAAGAACAACAAGAACAACAAGAACAACAAGAACAACAAGAACAACAAGAACAACAAGAACAACAAGAATAACAAGAACAACAAGAACAACAAGAACAACAAGAACATCAACAACCAGAACAACAAGAACAACAACAAGAACATCAACAACTAGAACAACAAGAACAACAACAAGAACAACTAGAACAAGAACAACAAGAACAACAAGAACAACAAGAACATCAAGAACAACAAGAACAACAAGAACAACAAGAACAACAAGAACATCAAGAACAACAAGAACAACAAGAACGACAAGAACAGCCGGTACAACAAGAACAACAAGAACAACCTGAACAACAAAAACAACAAGAACAACAAGAACAACAACAACAACAACAACATGAACAACAAGAACAACAAGAAGAACAAGAACAACAAGAACAACAAGAACAACAAGAACAACAAGAACAACAAGAACAACAAGAACAACAAGAACAACAAGAACAACAAGAACAACAAGAACAACAAGAACAACAAGAACAACAAGAACAACAAGAACAACAAGAACAACAAGAACAGCCGGTACAACAAGAACAACAAGAACAACCTGAACAACAACAACATGAACAACAAGAACATCAACAACCAGAACAACAAGAAGAACAAAAAGAACAAGAACAACAAGAACAACAAGGACAACAAGAACAACAAGAACAACAAGAACAACAAGAACAACAAGAACAACAAGAACAACAAGAACAACAAGAACAACAAGAACAACAAGAACAACAAGAACAACAAGAACAACAAGAACAACAAGAACAACAAGAACAACAAGAACAACAAGAACAACAAGAACAACAAGAACAACAAGGACAACAAGAACAACAAGAACAACAAGAACAACAAGAACAACAAGAACAACAAGAACAACAAGAACAACAACAACAAGAACAACAAGAACAGCAAGAACAACAAGAACAACAAGAACAACAAGATCAACAAGAACATCAAGAACAACAAGAACAACAAGAGCAACAAGAACAACAAGAAGAACAAGAACAACCTGAACAACAACAACAAGAACAACAACAAGAACAACAACAACAACAACAACAAGTACAACAAGAACAACAACAACATGAACAACAAGAACATCAACAACCAGAACAACAAGAACAACAACAACAACAAAAACAGGAACAACAACAACAACATCAAGAACAACAACAAGAACAACAAGAACAAGAACAACAAGAACCACAACAACATGAACAACAAGAACATCAACAACCAGAACAACAAGAACAACAAGAAGAACAAGAACAACAAGAACAACAAGAACAACAAGAACAACAAGAACAACAAGATCAATAAGAACAACAAGAACAACAAGAACAACAAGAACAACAAGAACAACAAGAACAACAAGAACAACAAGAACAACAAGAACAACAAGAACAACAAGAACAACAAGAACAACAAGAACAACAAGAACAACAAGAACAACAAGAACAACAAGAACAACAAGAACAACAAGAACAACAAGAACAACAAGAACAACAAGAACAACAAGAACAACAAGAACAACAAGAACAACAAGAACAACAAGAACAACAAGAACAACAAGAACAACAAGAACAACAAGAACAACAAGAACAACAAGAACAACAAGAACAACAAGAACAACAAGAACATCAAGAACAACAAGAACAACAAGAACAAGAACAACAACAACAAGAACTACATGAACAACAACAACAAGAACGACAAGAACAACATCAACAAGAACAACAAAAACAACAACAACATGAACAACAAGAACAACAAGAACAGCAAGAACAAGAAGAACAACAAGAACAACAAGAACAAGGACAGCAAGGACAACAACAACAAGAACTACATGAACGTCAACAACAAGAATAACAAGAACAACAACAACAAGTACAACAAGAACAACAACAACATGAACAACAAGAACATCAACAACCAGAACAACAAGAACAACAACAACAACAAAAACAGGAACAACAACAACAACATCAAGAACAACAACAAGAACAATAAGAACAAGAACAACAACAACAAGAACAACTAGAACAACAACAACAAAAACAACAAGAACATCAAGAACAGCACGAACAACAAGAACAACAAGAAGAAGAAGAACAACAACAACAAGATCAACAAGAACAACAAGAACAACAAGAACAACAAGAACAACAAGTACAACAAGAACAACAACAACATGAACAACAAGAACATCAACAACCAGAACAACAAGAACAACAACAACAACAAAAACAGGAACAACAACAACAACATCAAGAACAACAACAAGAACAACAAGAACAAGAACAACAACAACAAGAACAACTAGAACAACAACAACAAAAACAACAAGAACATCAAGAACAGCACGAACAACAAGAACAACAAGAAGAAGAAGAACAACAACAACAAGATCAACAAGAACAACAAGATCAACAAGAACAACAAGAACAACAAGAACAACAAGAACAACAAGAACAACAAGAACAACAAGAACAACAAGAACAACAACAACAAGAACAACTAGAACAACAACAACAAGAACAACAAGAACAACAAGAACATCAAGAACAACAAGAACAACAAGAACAACAAGAACATCAAGAACAACAAGAACAACAAGAACAACAAGAACAACAAGAACAACAAGAACATCAAGAACAACAAGATCAACAAGAACAACAAGAACGACAAGATCAGCCGGAACAACAAGAACAACAAGAACAACCTGAACAACAACAACAAGAACAACAACAAGAACAACAAGAACAACAACAACAACAACATGAACAACAAGAACCACTAGAACAAGAACAACAAGAACAACAAGAACAACAAGAACAAGAAGAACAACAAGAACAACAAGAGCAACAAGAACAACAAGAACAACAAGAACAACAAGAACAACAAGAACAACAAGAACAACAAGAACAACAAGAACAACAAGAACAACAAGAACAACAAGAACAACAAGAACAACAAGAACAACAAGAACAACAAGAACAACAAGAACAACAAGAACAACAAGAACAACAAGAAAAGCAAGAACAACAAGAATAACAAGAACAACAAGAACAACAAGAACAACAAGAACAACAAGAACAACAAAAACAACAAGAACAACAAGAAAAACAAGAACAACAAGAACAACAAGAACAACAAGAACAACAAGAACAACAACAACAAGAACAACAAGAACAGCAAGAACAACAAGAACAACAAGAACAACAAGAACAACAAGAACATCAAGAACAACAAGAACAACAAGAGCAACAAGAACAACAAGAACAACAAGAACAACAAGAACAACCTGAACAACAACAACAAGAACAACAACAAGAACAACAAGAACAACAACAACAAGTACAACAAGAACAACAACAACATGAACAACAAGAACATCAACAACCAGAACAACAAGAACAACAACAACAACAAAAACAGGAACAACAACAACAACATCAAGAACAACAACAAGAACAACAAGAACAAGAACAACAAGAACCACAACAACATGAACAACAAGAACATCAACAACCAGAACAACAAGAACAACAAGAAGAACAAGAACAACAAGAACAACAAGAACAACAAGAACAACAAGAACAACAAGAACAACAAGAAAAACAAGAACAACAAGAACAACAAGAACAACAAGAACAACAAGAACAACAACAACAAGAACAACAAGAACAGCAAGAACAACAAGAACAACAAGAACAACAAGAACAACAAGAACATCAAGAACAACAAGAACAACAAGAGCAACAAGAACAACAAGAACAACAAGAACAACAAGAACAACCTGAACAACAACAACAAGAACAACAACAAGAACAACAAGAACAACAACAACAAGTACAACAAGAACAACAACAACCAGAACAACAAGAACAACAACAACAACAAAAACAGGAACAACAACAACAACATCAAGAACAACAACAAGAACAACAAGAACAAGAACAACAAGAACCACAACAACATGAACAACAAGAACATCAACAACCAGAACAACAAGAACAACAAGAAGAACAAGAACAACAAGAACAACAAGAACAACAAGAACAACAAGAACAACAAGAACAACAAGAACAACAAGAACAACAAGAACAACAAGAACAACAAGAACAACAAGAACAACAAGAACAACAAGAACAACAACAAGAACAACAAGAACAACAAGAACAACAAGAACAACAAGAACAACAAGAACAACAAGAACAACAAGAACAACAAGAACAACAAGAACAACAAGAACAACAAGAACAACAAGAACAACAAGAACAACAAGAACAACAAGAACAACAAGAACAACAAGAACAACAAGAACAACAAGAACAACAAGAACAACAAGAACAACAAGAACAACAAGAACAACAAGAACAACAAGAACAACAAGAACAACAAGAACAACAACAACAAGAACAACAAGAACAACAAGAACAACAAGAACAACAAGAACAACAAGAACAACAAGAACAACAAGAACAACAAGAACAACAAGAACAACAAGAACAACAAGAACAACAAGAACAACAAGAACAACAAGAACAACAAGAACAACAAGAACAACAAGAACAACAAGAACAACAAGAACAACAAGAACAACAAGAACAACAAGAACAACAAGAACAACAAGAACAACAAGAACAACAAGAACAACAAGAACAACAAGAACAACAAGAACAACAAGAACAACAAGAACAACAAGAACAACAACAACAAGAACAACAAGAACAGCAAGAACAACAAGAACAACAAGAACAACAAGATCAACAAGAACATCAAGAACAACAAGAACAACAAGAGCAACAAGAACAACAAGAAGAACAAGAACAACCTGAACAACAACAACAAGAACAACAACAAGAACAACAACAACAACAACAACAAGTACAACAAGAACAACAACAACATGAACAACAAGAACATCAACAACCAGAACAACAAGAACAACAACAACAACAAAAACAGGAACAACAACAACAACATCAAGAACAACAACAAGAACAACAAGAACCACAACAACATGAACAACAAGAACATCAACAACCAGAACAACAAGAACAACAAGAACAACAAGAACAACAAGAACAACAAGATCAATAAGAACAACAAGAACAACAAGAACAACAAGAACAACAAGAACAACAAGAACAACAAGAACAACAAGAACAACAAGAACAACAAGAACAACAAGAACAACAAGAACAACAAGAACAACAAGAACAACAAGAACAACAAGAACAACAAGAACAACAAGAACAACAAGAACAACAAGAACAACAAGAACAACAAGAACAACAAGAACAACAAGAACAACAAGAACAACAAGAACAACAAGAACAACAAGAACAACAAGAACAACAAGAACAACAAGAACAACAAGAACAACAAGAACAACAAGAACATCAAGAACAACAAGAACAACAAGAACAAGAACAACAACAACAAGAACTACATGAACAACAACAACAAGAACGACAAGAACAACATCAACAAGAACAACAAAAACAGCAAGAACAACAACAACAATAACAACAAGAACAAGAACAACAACAACATGAACGACAAGAACATCAACAACCAGAACAACAAGAAGAACAACAACAACAAAAACAGGAACAACAACAACAAGAACAAGAACAACAACAAGAACAACAATAACAGCACCAAGAAGAACAACAACAACAAAAACAGGAACAACAACAACAAGAACAAGAACAACAACAAGAACAACAAGAACAACAATAACAGCACCAAGATGAACAACAAGAACATCAACAACCAGAACAACAAGAACAACAAGAACAACAAGAACAACAAGAACAACAAGAACAACAAGAACATCAAGAACAACAAGAACAACAAGAACAACAAGAGCAACAAGAACAACAAGAACTACAAGAACAACGAGAACAACAAGAACAACAAGAACAACAAGAGCAACAAGAACAACAAGAACAACAAGAACAACAAGAACAACAAGAACAACAAGAAAAACAAGAACAACAAGGACAACAAGAACAACAAGAACAACAAGAACAACAAGAACAACAAGAACAACAAGAACAACAAGAACATCAAGAACAACAAGAACAACAAGAACAACAAGAACAACAAGAACAACAAGAACAACAAGAACAACAAGAACAACAAGAGCAACAAGAACAACAAGAACAACAAGAACAACAAGAACAACAAGAACAACAAGAACAACAAGAACAACAACAACAAGAACAACTAGAACAACAAGAACAACAAGAACAACAAGAACAACAAGAACAACAAGAACAACAAGAACAACAAGAACAACAAGAACAACAAGAACAACAAGAACAACAAGAACAACAAGAACATCAAGAACAACAAGAACAACAAGAACGACAAGAGCAGCCGGTACAACAAGAACAACAAGAACAACCTGAACAACAACAACAACAAGAACAACAAGAACAACAACAACAACAACATGAACAACAAGAACAACAAGAAGAACAAGAACAACAAGAACAACAAGAACAACAAGAACAACAAGAACAACAAGAACAACAAGAACAACAAGAACAACAAGAACAACAAGAACAACAAGAACAACAAGAACAACAAGAACAACAAGAACAACAAGAACAACAAGAACAAGAACAACAAGAACAACAAGAACAACAAGAACAACAAGTACAACAAGAACAACAACAACATGAACAACAAGAACATCAACAACCAGAACAACAAGAACAACAACAACAACAAAAACAGGAACAACAACAACAACATCAAGAACAACAACAAGAACAACAAGAACAAGAACAACAACAACAAGAACAACTAGAACAACAACAACAAAAACAACAAGAACATCAAGAACAGCACGAACAACAAGAACAACAAGAAGAAGAAGAACAACAACAACAAGATCAACAAGAACAACAAGATCAACAAGAACAACAAGAACAACAAGAACAACAAGAACAACAAGAACAACAAGAACAACAAGAACAACAAGAACAACAAGAACAACAAGAACAAGAACAGCAAGAACAACAACAACAAGAACTACATGAACAACAACAACAACAAGAACGACAAGAACAACATCAACAAGAACAACAAAAACAACAACAACATGAACAACAAGAACAACAAGAACATCAAGAACAACAAGAACAAGAACAGCAAGGACAACAACAACAAGAACTACATGAACGTCAACAACAAGAATAACAAGAACAACAACAACATGTACCACAAGAACATCAACAACCAGAACAACCAGAACAACAAGAACAACAAGAGCAACAAGAGCAACAAGAGCCACAATAGCAACAAGAACAACAAGAACAACAAGAACAACAAGAACAACAAGAACAGCAAGAACAACAAGAACAACAAGAACAACAAGAACAACAAGAACAACAAGAATAAGGACAGCAAGGTCAACAACAACAAGAACTACATGAACGTCAACAACAAGAATAACAAGAACAACAACAACATGAACGACAAGAACATCAACAACCGGAACAACCAGAACAACAACAACAAGAACAACAAGAACAACAACAACAAGAACAACAAGAACAACAAGAACAACAACAACAAGAACAACAAGAACAACAAGAACAACAAGAACAACAAGAACAACAAGAACAACAACAACAACAACAAGAACAACAAGTACAAAAAACAACAAAAACAGGAACAACAACAACAACAACAGCAATAACAACAACAAGAACAACAAGAACAACAAGAACAACAAGAACAACAAGAACAACAAGAACAACAAGAACAACAAGAACAACAAGAACAACAAGAACAACAAGAACAACAAGAACAACAAGTATAACAAGAACAACAAGAACAACAAGAACAACAAGAACATCAACAACCAGAACAACAAGAACAACAACAAGAACATCAACAACCAGAACAACAAGAACAACAACAAGAACAACTAGAACAAGAACAACAAGAACAACAAGAACAACAAGAACATCAAGAACAACAAGAACAACAAGAACAACAAGAACAACAAGAACAACAAGAACAGCAAGAATAAGGACAGCAAGGTCAACAACAACAAGAACTACATGAACGTCAACAACAAGAATAACAAGAACAACAACAACATGAACGACAAGAACATCAACAACCGGAACAACCAGAACAACAACAACATGAACAACAAGAACAACAACAACATGAACAACAAGAACATCAACAACCAGAACAACAAGAACAACAACAACAACAAAAACAGGAACAACAACAACAACATCAAGAACAACAACAAGAACAACAAGAACAAGAACAACAAGAACAACAACAACATGTACAACAAGAACATCAACAACCAGAACAACAAGAACAACAAGAACAACAAGAACAACAAGAACAAGAACAACAAGAACACCAAGAACAACAAGAACAACAAGAACAACAACAACATGAACCACAAGAACATCAACAGCCAGAACAACCAGAACAACAAGAACAACAAGAGCAACAAGAGCAACAAGAGCAACATGAACAACAAGAACAACAAGAACAACAAGAACAACAAGAACAACAAGAACAACAACAACAGGAACAACAAGAACAACAAGAACAGCAAGAACAACAAGAACAAGAACAGCAAGAGCAACAACAACGAGAACTACATGAACAACAAGAACATCAACAACCAGAGCAACAAGAACAACAACAACAAGAACAACTAGAACAACAACAACAAGAACAACAAGAACAACAAGAACATCAAGAACAACAAGAACAACAAGAACAAAAAGACCAACAAGAACATCAAGAACAACAAGATCTACAAGAACAACAAGAACGACAAGAACAGCCGGTACAACAAGAACAACAAGAACAACCTGAACAACAACAACAAGAACAACAACAAGAACAACAACAAGAACAACAACAAGAACAACAAGAACAACAACAACAACAACAACATGAACAACAAGAACCACTAGAACAAGAACAACAAGAACAACAAGAACAACAAGAACAACAAGAACAACAAGAACAACAAGAGCAACAAGAACAACAAGAACAACAAGATCAACAAGAACAACAAGAACAACAAGAACAACAAGAACAACAACAACAACAACAAGAACAAAAAGAACAAAAAGAACAACAAGAACAACAAGAACAACAAGAACAACAAGAACAACAAGAACAACAAGAACAACAAGAACAACAAGAACAACAAGAACAACAAGAACAACAAGAACAACAAGAACAACAAGAACAACAAGAACATCAAGAGCAACAAGAACAACAAGAACAACAAGAAAAGCAAGAACAACAAGAATAACAAGAACAACAAGAACAACAAGAACAACAAGAACAACAAGAACAACAAGAACAACAAAAACAACAAGAACAACAAGAAAAACAAGAACAACAAGAACAACAAGAACAACAAGAACAACAAGAACAACAACAACAAGAACAACAAGAACAACAAGAACAGCAAGAACAACAAGAACAACAAGAACAACAAGAACATCAAGAACAACAAGAACAACAAGAGCAACAAGAACAACAAGAACAACAAGAACAAACTGAACAACAACAACAAGAACAACAACAAGAACAACAAGAACAACAAGAACAACAAGAACAACAAGAATAACAAGAACAACAAGAACAACAAGAACAACAAGAACATCAACAACCAGAACAACAAGAACAACAACAAGAACATCAACAACCAGAACAACAAGAACAACAACAAGAACAACTAGAACAAGAACAACAAGAACAACAAGAACAACAAGAACATCAAGAACAACAAGAACAACAAGAACAACAAGAACAACAAGAACTACAAGAACAACAAGAACAACAAGGACGACAAGAACAGCCGGTACAACAAGAACAACAAGAACAACCTGAACAACAAGAACAACAAGAACAACAAGAACAACAAGAACAACAAGAACAACAAGAACAACAAGAACAACAAGAACAACAAGAACAACAAGTACAACAAGAACAACAACAACAAGAACAACAAGAACAACAAGAACAACAAGAACAACAAGAACAACAAGAACAACAAGAACAACAAGAACAACAAGAACAACAAGAACAACAAGAACAACAAGAACAACAAGAACAACAAGAACAACAAGAACAACAAGAACAACAACAACAAGAACAACAAGAACAACAAGAACAACAAGAACAACAAGAACAACAACAACAACAACAACAAGAACAACAAGTACAAAAAACAACAAAAACAGGAACAACAACAACAACAACAACAATAACAACAACAAGAACAACAAGAACAACAAGAACAACAAGAACAACAAGAACAACAAGAACAACAAGAACAACAAGAACAACATGAACAACAAGAACAACAAGAACAACAAGAACAACAAGAACAACAAGAACAACAAGAACAACAAGAACAACAAGAACAACAAGAACAACAAGAATAACAAGAACAACAAGAACAACAAGAACAACAAGAACATCAACAACCAGAACAACAAGAACAACAACAAGAACATCAACAACCAGAACAACAAGAACAACAACAAGAACAACTAGAACAAGAACAACAAGAACAACAAGAACAACAAGAACATCAAGAACAACAAGAACAACAAGAACAACAAGAACAACAAGAACATCAAGAACAACAAGAACAACAAGAACAACAAGAACAACCAGAACAACAAGAATAACAAGAACAACAAGAACAACAAGAACAACAAGAACATCAACAACCAGAACAACAAGAACAACAACAAGAACATCAACAACCAGAACAACAAGAACAACAACAAGAACAACTAGAACAAGAACAACAAGAACAACAAGAACAACAAGAACATCAAGAACAACAAGAACAACAAGAGCAACAAGAACAACAAGAACAACAAGAACAACCTGAACAACAACAACAAGAACAACAACAAGAACAACAAGAACAACAACAACAAGTACAACAAGAACAACAACAACATGAACAACAAGAACATCAACAACCAGAACAACAAGAACAACAAGAAGAACGAGAACAACAAGAACAACAAGAACAACAAGAACAACAAGATCAATAAGAACAACAAGAACAACAAGAACAACAAGAACAACAAGAACAACAAGAACAACAAGAACAACAAGAACAACAAGAACAACAAGAACAACAACAACAAGAACAACAAGAACAACAAGAACAACAAGAACAACAAGAACAACAACAACAACAACAAGAACAACAAGTACAAAAAACAACAAAAACAGGAACAACAACAACAACAACAACAATAACAACAACAAGAACAACAAGAACAGCAAGAACAACAAGAACAACAAGAACAACAAGAACAACAAGAACAACAAGAACAACAAGAACAACAAGAACAACAAGAATAACAAGAACAACAAGAACAACAAGAACAACAAGAACATCAACAACCAGAACAACAAGAACAACAACAAGAACATCAACAACCAGAACAACAAGAACAACAACAAGAACAACTAGAACAAGAACAACAAGAACAGCAAGAACAACAAGAACAACAAGAACATCAAGAACAACAAGAACAACAAGAACAACAAGAACAACAAGAACATCAAGAACAACAAGAACAACAAGAACGACAAGAACAGCCGGTACAACAAGAACAACAAGAACAACCTGAACAACAAAAACAACAAGAACAACAACAACAACAACAACATGAACAACAAGAACAACAAGAAGAACAAGAACAACAAGAAGAACAAGAACAACAAGAACAACAAGAACAACAAGAACAACAAGAACAACAAGAACAACAAGAACAACAAGAACAACAAGAACAACAAGAACAACAAGAACAACAAGAACAACAAGAACAACAACAACAAGAACAACAAGAACAACAAGAACAACAAGAACAACAAGAACAACAAGAACAACAAGAACAACAAGAACAACAACAAGAACAACAAGTACAAAAAACAACAAAAACAGGAACAACAACAACAACAACAACAATAACAACAACAAGAACAACAAGAACAACAAGAACAACAAGAACAACAAGAACAACAAGAACAACAAGAACAACAAGAACAACAAGAATAACAAGAACAACAAGAACAACAAGAACAACAAGAACATCAACAACCAGAACAACAAGAACAACAACAAGAACATCAACAACTAGAACAACAAGAACAACAACAAGAACAACTAGAACAAGAACAACAAGAACAACAAGAACAACAAGAACATCAAGAACAACAAGAACAACAAGAACAACAAGAACAACAAGAACATCAAGAACAACAAGAACAACAAGAACGACAAGAACAGCCGGTACAACAAGAACAACAAGAACAACCTGAACAACAAAAACAACAAGAACAACAAGAACAACAACAACAACAACAACATGAACAACAAGAACAACAAGAAGAACAAGAACAACAAGAACAACAAGAACAACAAGAACAACAAGAACAACAAGAACAACAAGAACAACAAGAACAACAAGAACAACAAGAACAACAAGAACAACAAGAACAACAAGAACAACAAGAACAACAAGAACAACAAGAACAACAAGAACAACAAGAACAGCCGGTACAACAAGAACAACAAGAACAACCTGAACAACAACAACATGAACAACAAGAACATCAACAACCAGAACAACAAGAAGAACAAAAAGAACAAGAACAACAAGAACAACAAGGACAACAAGAACAACAAGAACAACAAGAACAACAAGAACAACAAGAACAACAAGAACAACAAGAACAACAAGAACAACAAGAACAACAAGAACAAC
This sequence comes from Megalopta genalis, assembly GCF_051020955.1. Classification (NCBI taxonomy): domain Eukaryota; kingdom Metazoa; phylum Arthropoda; class Insecta; order Hymenoptera; family Halictidae; genus Megalopta; species Megalopta genalis. The sequence continues at coordinate 1,061,909 of NW_027476089.1, read as the reverse complement.
AAGAACAACAAGAACAACAAGAACAACAAGAACAACAAGAACAACAAGAACAACAAGGACAACAAGAACAACAAGAACAACAAGAACAACAAGAACAACAAGAACAACAAGAACAACAAGAACAACAACAACAAGAACAACAAGAACAGCAAGAACAACAAGAACAACAAGAACAACAAGATCAACAAGAACATCAAGAACAACAAGAACAACAAGAGCAACAAGAACAACAAGAAGAACAAGAACAACCTGAACAACAACAACAAGAACAACAACAAGAACAACAACAACAACAACAACAAGTACAACAAGAACAACAACAACATGAACAACAAGAACATCAACAACCAGAACAACAAGAACAACAACAACAACAAAAACAGGAACAACAACAACAACATCAAGAACAACAACAAGAACAACAAGAACAAGAACAACAAGAACCACAACAACATGAACAACAAGAACATCAACAACCAGAACAACAAGAACAACAAGAAGAACAAGAACAACAAGAACAACAAGAACAACAAGAACAACAAGAACAACAAGATCAATAAGAACAACAAGAACAACAAGAACAACAAGAACAACAAGAACAACAAGAACAACAAGAACAACAAGAACAACAAGAACAACAAGAACAACAAGAACAACAAGAACAACAAGAACAACAAGAACAACAAGAACAACAAGAACAACAAGAACAACAAGAACAACAAGAACAACAAGAACAACAAGAACAACAAGAACAACAAGAACAACAAGAACAACAAGAACAACAAGAACAACAAGAACAACAAGAACAACAAGAACAACAAGAACAACAAGAACAACAAGAACAACAAGAACAACAAGAACAACAAGAACATCAAGAACAACAAGAACAACAAGAACAAGAACAACAACAACAAGAACTACATGAACAACAACAACAAGAACGACAAGAACAACATCAACAAGAACAACAAAAACAACAACAACATGAACAACAAGAACAACAAGAACAACAAGAACAACAAGAACAACAAGAACAACAACAACAAGAACAACAAGAACAACAAGAACAACAAGAACAACAAGAACAACAAGAACAACAAGAACAACAAGAACAACAAGAACAACAAGAACAACAAGAACAACAAGAACAACAAGAACAACAAGAACAACAAGAACAACAAGAACAACAAGAACAACAAGAACAACAAGAACAACAAGAACAACAAGAACAACAAGAACAACAAGAACAACAAGAACAACAAGAACAACAAGAACAACAAGAACAACAAGAACAACAACAACAAGAACAACAAGAACAACAAGAACAACAAGAACAACAAGAACAACAAGAACAACAAGAACAACAAGAACAACAAGAACAACAAGAACAACAAGAACAACAAGAACAACAAGAACAACAAGAACAACAAGAACAACAAGAACAACAAGAACAACAAGAACAACAAGAACAACAAGAACAACAAGAACAACAAGAACAACAAGAACAACAAGAACAACAAGAACAACAAGAACAACAACAACAAGAACAACAAGAACAGCAAGAACAACAAGAACAACAAGAACAACAAGATCAACAAGAACATCAAGAACAACAAGAACAACAAGAGCAACAAGAACAACAAGAAGAACAAGAACAACCTGAACAACAACAACAAGAACAACAACAAGAACAACAACAACAACAACAACAAGTACAACAAGAACAACAACAACATGAACAACAAGAACATCAACAACCAGAACAACAAGAACAACAACAACAACAAAAACAGGAACAACAACAACAACATCAAGAACAACAACAAGAACAACAAGAACCACAACAACATGAACAACAAGAACATCAACAACCAGAACAACAAGAACAACAAGAAGAACAAGAACAACAAGAACAACAAGAACAACAAGAACAACAAGATCAATAAGAACAACAAGAACAACAAGAACAACAAGAACAACAAGAACAACAAGAACAACAAGAACAACAAGAACAACAAGAACAACAAGAACAACAAGAACAACAAGAACAACAAGAACAACAAGAACAACAAGAACAACAAGAACAACAAGAACAACAAGAACAACAAGAACAACAAGAACAACAAGAACAACAAGAACAACAAGAACAACAAGAACAACAAGAACAACAAGAACAACAAGAACAACAAGAACAACAAGAACAACAAGAACAACAAGAACAACAAGAACAACAAGAACAACAAGAACATCAAGAACAACAAGAACAACAAGAACAAGAACAACAACAACAAGAACTACATGAACAACAACAACAAGAACGACAAGAACAACATCAACAAGAACAACAAAAACAGCAAGAACAACAACAACAATAACAACAAGAACAAGAACAACAACAACATGAACGACAAGAACATCAACAACCAGAACAACAAGAAGAACAACAACAACAAAAACAGGAACAACAACAACAAGAACAAGAACAACAACAAGAACAACAATAACAGCACCAAGAAGAACAACAACAACAAAAACAGGAACAACAACAACAAGAACAAGAACAACAACAAGAACAACAAGAACAACAATAACAGCACCAAGATGAACAACAAGAACATCAACAACCAGAACAACAAGAACAACAAGAACAACAAGAACAACAAGAACAACAAGAACAACAAGAACATCAAGAACAACAAGAACAACAAGAACAACAAGAGCAACAAGAACAACAAGAACTACAAGAACAACGAGAACAACAAGAACAACAAGAACAACAAGAGCAACAAGAACAACAAGAACAACAAGAACAACAAGAACAACAAGAACAACAAGAAAAACAAGAACAACAAGGACAACAAGAACAACAAGAACAACAAGAACAACAAGAACAACAAGAACAACAAGAACATCAAGAACAACAAGAACAACAAGAACAACAAGAACAACAAGAACAACAAGAACAACAAGAACAACAAGAACAACAAGAACAACAAGAGCAACAAGAACAACAAGAACAACAAGAACAACAAGAACAACAAGAACAACAAGAACAACAAGAACAACAACAACAAGAACAACTAGAACAACAAGAACAACAAGAACAACAAGAACAACAAGAACAACAAGAACAACAAGAACAACAAGAACAACAAGAACATCAAGAACAACAAGAACAACAAGAACGACAAGAGCAGCCGGTACAACAAGAACAACAAGAACAACCTGAACAACAACAACAACAAGAACAACAAGAACAACAACAACAACAACATGAACAACAAGAACAACAAGAAGAACAAGAACAACAAGAACAACAAGAACAACAAGAACAACAAGAACAACAAGAACAACAAGAACAACAAGAACAACAAGAACAACAAGAACAACAAGAACAACAAGAACAACAAGAACAACAAGAACAACAAGAACAACAAGAACAACAAGAACAACAAGAACAACAAGAACAACAAGAACAACAAGAACAACAAGAACAACAAGAACAACAAGAACAACAAGAACAACAAGTACAACAAGAACAACAACAACATGAACAACAAGAACATCAACAACCAGAACAACAAGAACAACAACAACAACAAAAACAGGAACAACAACAACAACAACAAGAACAACAAGAACAAGAACAGCAAGAACAACAACAACAAGAACTACATGAACAACAACAACAACAAGAACGACAAGAACAACATCAACAAGAACAACAAAAACAACAACAACATGAACAACAAGAACAACAAAAACAACAACAACATGAACAACAAGAACAACAAGAACAGCAAGAACAACAAGAACAACAAGAACAACAAGAACAAGAACAGCAAGGACAACAACAACAAGAACTACATGAACGTCAACAACAAGAATAACAAGAACAACAACAACATGTACCACAAGAACATCAACAACCAGAACAACCAGAACAACAAGAACAACAAGAGCAACAAGAGCAACAAGAGCCACAATAGCAACAAGAACAACAAGAACAACAAGAACAACAAGAACAACAAGAACAGCAAGAACAACAAGAACAACAAGAACAACAAGAACAACAAGAACAACAAGAATAAGGACAGCAAGGTCAACAACAACAAGAACTACATGAACGTCAACAACAAGAATAACAAGAACAACAACAACATGAACGACAAGAACATCAACAACCGGAACAACCAGAACAACAACAACAAGAACAACAAGAACAACAACAACAAGAACAACAAGAACAACAAGAACAACAACAACAAGAACAACAAGAACAACAAGAACAACAAGAACAACAAGAACAACAAGAACAACAACAACAACAACAAGAACAACAAGTACAAAAAACAACAAAAACAGGAACAACAACAACAACAACAGCAATAACAACAACAAGAACAACAAGAACAACAAGAACAACAAGAACAACAAGAACAACAAGAACAACAAGAACAACAAGAACAACAAGAACAACAAGAACAACAAGTATAACAAGAACAACAAGAACAACAAGAACAACAAGAACATCAACAACCAGAACAACAAGAACAACAACAAGAACATCAACAACCAGAACAACAAGAACAACAACAAGAACAACTAGAACAAGAACAACAAGAACAACAAGAACATCAAGAACAACAAGAACAACAAGAACAACAAGAACAACAAGAACAACAAGAACAGCAAGAATAAGGACAGCAAGGTCAACAACAACAAGAACTACATGAACGTCAACAACAAGAATAACAAGAACAACAACAACATGAACGACAAGAACATCAACAACCGGAACAACCAGAACAACAACAACAAGAACAACAAGAACAACAACAACATGAACAACAAGAACATCAACAACCAGAACAACAAGAACAACAACAACAACAAAAACAGGAACAACAACAACAACATCAAGAACAACAACAAGAACAACAAGAACAAGAACAACAAGAACAACAACAACATGTACAACAAGAACATCAACAACCAGAACAACAAGAACAACAAGAACAACAAGAACAACAAGAACAAGAACAACAAGAACACCAAGAACAACAAGAACAACAAGAACAACAACAACATGAACCACAAGAACATCAACAGCCAGAACAACCAGAACAACAAGAACAACAAGAGCAACAAGAGCAACAAGAGCAACATGAACAACAAGAACAACAAGAACAACAAGAACAACAAGAACAACAAGAACAACAACAACAGGAACAACAAGAACAACAAGAACAGCAAGAACAACAAGAACAAGAACAGCAAGAGCAACAACAACAAGAACTACATGAACAACAAGAACATCAACAACCAGAGCAACAAGAACAACAACAACAAGAACAACTAGAACAACAACAACAAGAACAACAAGAACAACAAGAACATCAAGAACAACAAGAACAACAAGAACAACAAGAACAAAAAGAACAACAAGAACATCAAGAACAACAAGATCTACAAGAACAACAAGAACGACAAGAACAGCCGGTACAACAAGAACAACAAGAACAACCTGAACAACAACAACAAGAACAACAACAAGAACAACAACAAGAACAACAACAAGAACAACAAGAACAACAACAACAACAACAACATGAACAACAAGAACCACTAGAACAAGAACAACAAGAACAACAAGAACAACAAGAACAACAAGAACAACAAGAACAACAAGAACAACAAGAGCAACAAGAACAACAAGAACAACAAGATCAACAAGAACAACAAGAACAACAAGAACAACAAGAACAACAACAACAACAACAAGAACAAAAAGAACAAAAAGAACAACAAGAACAACAAGAACAACAAGAACAACAAGAACAACAAGAACAACAAGAACAACAAGAACAACAAGAACAACAAGAACAACAAGAACAACAAGAACAACAAGAACAACAAGAACAACAAGAACATCAAGAGCAACAAGAACAACAAGAACAACAAGAAAAGCAAGAACAACAAGAATAACAAGAACAACAAGAACAACAAGAACAACAAGAACAACAAGAACAACAAAAACAACAAGAACAACAAGAAAAACAAGAACAACAAGAACAACAAGAACAACAAGAACAACAAGAACAACAACAACAAGAACAACAAGAACAACAAGAACAGCAAGAACAACAAGAACAACAAGAACAACAAGAACATCAAGAACAACAAGAACAACAAGAGCAACAAGAACAACAAGAACAACAAGAACAACCTGAACAACAACAACAAGAACAACAACAAGAACAACAAGAACAACAAGAACAACAAGAACAACAAGAATAACAAGAACAACAAGAACAACAAGAACAACAAGAACATCAACAACCAGAACAACAAGAACAACAACAAGAACATCAACAACCAGAACAACAAGAACAACAACAAGAACAACTAGAACAAGAACAACAAGAACAACAAGAACAACAAGAACATCAAGAACAACAAGAACAACAAGAACAACAAGAACAACAAGAACTACAAGAACAACAAGAACAACAAGGACGACAAGAACAGCCGGTACAACAAGAACAACAAGAACAACCTGAACAACAAGAACAACAAGAACAACAAGAACAACAAGAACAACAAGAACAACAAGAACAACAAGAACAACAAGAACAACAAGTACAACAAGAACAACAACAACAAGAACAACAAGAACAACAAGAACAACAAGAACAACAAGAACAACAAGAACAACAAGAACAACAAGAACAACAAGAACAACAAGAACAACAAGAACAACAAGAACAACAAGAACAACAAGAACAACAAGAACAACAAGAACAACAAGAACAACAACAACAAGAACAACAAGACCAACAAGAACAACAAGAACAACAAGAACAACAACAACAACAACAACAAGAACAACAAGTACAAAAAACAACAAAAACAGGAACAACAACAACAACAACAACAATAACAACAACAAGAACAACAAGAACAACAAGAACAACAAGAACAACAAGAACAACAAGAACAACAAGAACAACAAGAACAACAAGAACAACAAGAACAACAAGAACAACAAGAACAACAAGAACAACAAGAACAACAAGAACAACAAGAACAACAAGAACAACAAGAACAACAAGAACAACAAGAATAACAAGAACAACAAGAACAACAAGAACAACAAGAACATCAACAACCAGAACAACAAGAACAACAACAAGAACATCAACAACCAGAACAACAAGAACAACAACAAGAACAACTAGAACAAGAACAACAAGAACAACAAGAACAACAAGAACATCAAGAACAACAAGAACAACAAGAACAACAAGAACAACAAGAACATCAAGAACAACAAGAACAACAAGAACAACAAGAACAACCAGAACAACAAGAATAACAAGAACAACAAGAACAACAAGAACAACAAGAACATCAACAACCAGAACAACAAGAACAACAACAAGAACATCAACAACCAGAACAACAAGAACAACAACAAGAACAACTAGAACAAGAACAACAAGAACAACAAGAACAACAAGAACATCAAGAACAACAAGAACAACAAGAGCAACAAGAACAACAAGAACAACAAGAACAACCTGAACAACAACAACAAGAACAACAACAAGAACAACAAGAACAACAACAACAAGTACAACAAGAACAACAACAACATGAACAACAAGAACATCAACAACCAGAACAACAAGAACAACAAGAAGAACGAGAACAACAAGAACAACAAGAACAACAAGAACAACAAGATCAATAAGAACAACAAGAACAACAAGAACAACAAGAACAACAAGAACAACAAGAACAACCAGAACAACAAGAACCACAAGAACAACAAGAACAACAAGAACAACAAGAACAACAAGAACAACAAGAACGACAAGAACAACATCAACAAGAACAACAAAAACAACAAGAACAACAACAACAAGAACAACAAGAACAAAAAACAACAAAAACAGGAACAACAACAACAACAACAATAACAACAACAAGAACAACAAGAACAACAAGAACAACAAGAACAACAAGAACAACAAGAACAACAAGAACAACAAGAACAACAAGAACAACAAGAACAACAAGAACAACAAGAACAACAAGAACAACAAGAATAACAAGAACAACAAGAACAACAAGAACAACAAGAACATCAACAACCAGAACAACAAGAACAACAACAAGAACATCAACAACCAGAACAACAAGAACAACAACAAGAACAACTAGAACAAGAACAACAAGAACAACAAGAACAACAAGAACATCAAGAACAACAAGAACAACAAGAACAACAAGAACAACAAGAACTACAAGAACAACAAGAACAACAAGGACGACAAGAACAGCCGGTACAACAAGAACAACAAGAACAACCTGAACAACAAGAACAACAAGAACAACAAGAACAACAAGAACAACAAGAACAACAAGAACAACAAGAACAACAAGAACAACAAGAACAACAAGAACAACAAGAACAACAAGAACAACAAGAACAACAAGAACAACAAGAACAACAAGAACAACAAGAACAACAAGAACAACAAGAACAACAAGAACAACAAGAACAACAAGAACAACAAGAACAACAAGAACAACAAGAACAACAAGAACAACAAGAACAACAAGAACAACAAGAACAACAAGAACAACAACAACAAGAACAACAAGAACAACAAGAACAACAAGAACAACAAGAACAACAACAACAACAACAAGAACAACAAGTACAAAAAACAACAAAAACAGGAACAACAACAACAACAACAACAATAACAACAACAAGAACAACAAGAACAACAAGAACAACAAGAACAACAAGAACAACAAGAACAACAAGAACAACAAGAACAACAAGAACAACAAGAACAACAAGAACAACAAGAACAACAAGAACAACAAGAACAACAAGAATAACAAGAACAACAAGAACAACAAGAACAACAAGAACATCAACAACCAGAACAACTAGAACAAGAACAACAAGAACAACAAGAACAACAAGAACATCAAGAACAAAAAGAACAACAAGAACAACAAGAACAACAAGAACATCAAGAACAACAAGAACAACAAGAACGACAAGAACAGCCGGTACAACAAGAACAACAAGAACAACCTGAACAACAAAAACAACAAGAACAACAAGAACAACAACAACAACAACAACATGAACAACAAGAACAACAAGAAGAACAAGAAGAACAAGAACAACAAGAACAACAAGAACAACAAGAACAACAAGAACAACAAGAACAACAAGAACAACAAGAACAACAAGAACAACAAGAACAACAAGAACAACAAGAACAACAAGAACAACAAGAACAACAAGAACAACAAGAACAACAAGAACAACAAGAACAACAAGAACAACAAGAACAACTAGAACAACAAGAACAACAAGAACAACAAGAACAACAAGAACAACAAGAACAACAAGAACAACAAGAACAACAAGAACAACAAGAACAACAAGAACAACAAGAACAACAAGAACAACAAGAACAACAAGAACAACAAGAACAACAAGAACAACAAGAACAACAAGAACAACAAGAACAACAAGAACAGCCGGTACAACAAGAACAACAAGAACAACCTGAACAACAACAACATGAACAACAAGAACATCAACAACCAGAACAACAAGAAGAACAAAAAGAACAAGAACAACAAGAACAACAAGAACAACAAGAACAACAAGAACAACAAGAACAACAAGAACAACAAGAACAACAAGAACAACAAGAGCAACAAGAACAACAAGAGCAACAAGAACAACAAGAACAACAAGAACAACAAGAACAACAAGAACAACAAGAACAACAAGAACAACAAGAACAACAAGAACAACAAGAACAACAAGAACAACAAGAACAACAAGAACAACAAGGACAACAAGAACAACAAGAACAACAAGAACAACAAGAACAACAAGAACAACAAGAACAACAACAACAAGAACAACAAGAACAGCAAGAACAACAAGAACAACAAGAACATCAAGAACAACAAGAACAACAAGAGCAACAAGAACAACAAGAAGAACAAGAACAACCTGAACAACAACAACAAGAACAACAACAAGAACAACAACAACAACAACAAGTACAACAAGAACAACAAGAACATGAACAACAAGAACATCAACAACCAGAACAACAAGAACAACAACAACAACAAAAACAGGAACAACAACAACAACATCAAGAACAACAACAAGAACAACAAGAACAAGAACAACAAGAACCACAACAACATGAACAACAAGAACATCAACAACCAGAACAACAAGAACAACAAGAAGAACAAGAACAACAAGAACAACAAGAACAACAAGAACAACAAGATCAATAAGAACAACAAGAACAACAAGAACAACAAGAACAACAAGAACAACAAGAACAACAAGAACAACAAGAACAACAAGAACAACAAGAACAACAAGAACAACAAGAACAACAAGAACAACAAGAACAACAAGAACAACAAGAACAACAAGAACAACAAGAACAACAAGAACAACAAGAACAACAAGAACAACAAGAACAACAAGAACAACAAGAACATCAAGAACAACAAGAACAACAAGAACAACAAGAACAACAAGAACAACAAGAACAACAAGAACAACAAGAACAACAAGAACAACAAGAGCAACAAGAACAACAAGAACAACAAGAACAACAAGAACAACAAGAACAACAAGAACAACAAGTACAACAAGAACAACAACAACATGAACAACAAGAACATCAACAACCAGAACAACAAGAACAACAACAACAACAAAAACAGGAACAACAACAAGAACAACAAGAACAAGAACAACAACAACAAGAACAACTAGAACAACAACAACAAAAACAACAAGAACATCAAGAACAGCACGAACAACAAGAACAACAAGAAGAAGAAGAACAACAACAACAAGATCAACAAGAACAACAAGATCAACAAGAACAACAAGAACAACAAGAACAACAAGAACAACAAGAACAACAAGAACAACAAGAACAACAAGAACAAGAACAGCAAGAACAACAACAACAAGAACTACATGAACAACAACAACAAGAACGACAAGAACAACATCAACAAGAACAACAAAAACAACAACAACATGAACAACAAGAACAACAAGAACAGCAAGAACAACAAGAACAACAAGAACAACAAGAACAAGAACAGCAAGGACAACAACAACAAGAACTACATGAACGTCAACAACAAGAATAACAAGAACAACAACAACATGTACCACAAGAACATCAACAACCAGAACAACCAGAACAACAAGAACAACAAGAGCAACAAGAGCAACAAGAGCCAGAATAGCAACAAGAACAACAAGAACAACAAGAACAACAAGAACAACAAGAACAACAAGAACAACAAGAACAGCAAGAACAACAAGAACAACAAGAACAACAAGAACAACAAGAACAACAAGAATAAGGACAGCAAGGTCAACAACAACAAGAATTACATGAACGTCAACAACAAGAATAACAAGAACAACAACAACATGAACGACAAGAACATCAACAACCGGAACAACCAGAACAACAACAACAAGAACAACAAGAACAACAACAACATGAACAACAAGAACATCAACAACCAGAACAACAAGAACAACAACAACAACAAAAACAGGAACAACAACAACAACATCAAGAACAACAACAAGAACAACAAGAACAAGAACAACAAGAACAACAACAACATGTACAACAAGAACATCAACAACCGGAACAACAAGAACAACAAGAACAACAAGAACAACAAGAACAACAAGAACAACAACAACATGAACCACAAGAACATCAACAGCCAGAACAACCAGAACAACAAGAACAACAAGAGCAACAAGAGCAACAAGAGCCACATGAACAACAAGAACAACAAGAACAACAAGAACAACAAGAACAACAAGAACAACAACAACAGGAACAACAAGAACAACGAGAACAGCAAGAACAACAAGAACAAGAACAGCAAGAGCAACAACAACAAGAACTACATGAACAACAAGAACATCAACAACCAGAGCAACAAGAACAACAACAACAAGAACAACTAGAACAACAACAACAAGAACAACAAGAACAACAAGAACATCAAGAACAACAAGAACAACAAGAACAACAAGAACTACAAGAACAACAAGAACATCAAGAACAACAAGATCTACAAGAACAACAAGAACGACAAGAACAGCCGGTACAACAAGAACAACAAGAACAACCTGAACAACAACAACAAGAACAACAACAAGAACAACAACAAGAACAACAAGAACAACAACAACAACAACAACATGAACAACAAGAACCACTAGAACAAGAACAACAAGAACAACAAGAACAACAAGAACAACAAGAACAACAAGAACAACAAGTGCAACAAGAACAACAAGAACAACAAGAACAACAAGATCAACAAGAACAACAAGAACAACAAGAACAACAAGAACAACAACAACAACAACAAGAACAAAAAGAACAACAAGAACAACAAGAACAACAAGAACAACAAGAACAACAAGAACAACAAGAACAACAAGAACAACAAGAACAACAAGAACAACAAGAACAACAAGAACAACAAGAACAACAAGAACAACAAGAACAACAAGAACATCAAGAGCAACAAGAACAACAAGAACAACAAGAAAAGCAAGAACAACAAGAATAACAAGAACAACAAGAACAACAAGAACAACAAGAACAACAAGAACAACAAGAACAACAAGAACAACAAGAACAACAAAAACAACAAGAACAACAAGAAAAACAAGAACAACAAGAACAACAAGAACAACAAGAACAACAACAACAAGAACAACAAGAACAACAAGAACAGCAAGAAAAACAAGAACAACAAGAACAACAAGAACAGCAAGAACATCAAGAACAACAAGAACAACAAGATCAACAAGAACAACAAGAACAACAAGAACAACCTGAACAACAACAACAAGAACAACAACAAGAACAACAAGAACAACAACAACAAGTACAACAAGAACAACAACAACATGAACAACAAGAACATCAACAACCAGAACAACAAGAACAACAACAAAAACAAAAACAGGAACAACAACAACAACATCAAGAACAACAACAAGAACAACAAGAACAAGAACAACAAGAACCACAACAACATGAACAACAAGAACATCAACAACCAGAACAACAAGAACAACAAGAAGAACAAGAACAACAAGAACAACAAGAACAACAAGAACAACAAGAACAACAAGATCAATAAGAACAACAAGAACAACAAGAACAACAAGAACAACAAGAACAACAAGAACAACAAGAACATCAAGAACATCAAGAACAACAAGAACAACAAGAGCAACAAGAACAACAAGAACAACAAGAACAACCTGAACAACAACAACAAGAACAACAACAAGAACAACAAGAACAACAACAACAAGTACAACAAGAACAACAACAACATGAACAACAAGAACATCAACAACCAGAACAACAAGAACAACAACAACAACAAAAACAGGAACAACAACAACAACATCAAGAACAACAACAAGAACAACAAGAACAAGAACAACAAGAACCACAACAACATGAACAACAAGAACATCAACAACCAGAACAACAAGAACAACAAGAAGAACAAGAACAACAAGAACAACAAGAACAACAAGAACAACAAGAACAACAAGAACAACAAGAACAACAAGATCAATAAGAACAACAAGAACAACAAGAACAACAAGAACAACAAGAACAACAAGAACAACAAGAACAACAAGAACAACAAGAACAACAAATACAACAAGAACAACAAGAACAACAAGAACAACAAGAACAACAAGAACAACAAGAACAACAAGAACAACAAGAACAACAAGAACAACAAGAACAACAAGAACAACAAGAACCACAAGAACAACAAGAGCAACAAGAACAACAACAACAAGAACAACTAGAAGAACAAGAACAACAAGAACAACAAGAACAACAAGAACAACAAGAACAACAAGAACAACAAGAACAACAAGAACAACAAGAACAACAAGAACAACAAGAACAACAAGAACAACAAGAACAACAAGAACAACAAGAACGACAAGAACGACAAGAACAACATCAACAAGAACAACAAAAACAACAAGAACAACAACAACAAGAACAACAAGAACAACAAGAACAACAAGAACAACAAGAACAACAAGAACAACAAGAACAACAAGAACAACAACAACAACAAGAACAACAAGAACAAAAAACAACAAAAACAGGAACAACAACAACAACAACAATAACAACAACAAGAACAACAAGAACAACAAGAACAACAAGAACAACAAGAACAACAAGAACAACAAGAACAACAAGAACAACAAGAACAACAAGAACAACAAGAACAACAAGAACAACAAGAATAACAAGAACAACAAGAACAACAAGAACAACAAGAACATCAACAACCAGAACAACAAGAACAACAACAAGAACATCAACAACCAGAACAACAAGAACAACAACAAGAACAACTAGAACAAGAACAACAAGAACAACAAGAACAACAAGAACATCAAGAACATCAAGAACAACAAGAACAACAAGAACGACAAGAACAACAACAAGAACAACTAGAACAAGAACAACAAGAACAACAAGAACAACAAGAACAACCTGAACAACAAGAACAACAAGAACAACAAGAACAACAAGAACAACAAGAACAACAAGAACAACAAGAACAACAAGAACAACAAGAACAACAACAACAAGAACAACAAGAACAACAAGAACAACAAGAACAACAAGAACAACAAGAACAACAAGAACAACAAGAACAACAAGAACAACAACAACAAGAACAACAAGAACAACAAGAACAACAAGAACAACAAGAACAACAACAACAACAACAAGAACAACAAGTACAAAAAACAACAAAAACAGGAACAACAACAACAACAACAACAATAACAACAACAAGAACAACAAGAACAGCAAGAACAACAAGAACAACAAGAACAACAAGAACAACAAGAACAACAAGAACAACAAGAACAACAAGAACAACAAGAACAACAAGAACAACAAGAACAACAAGAACAACAAGAATAACAAGAACAACAAGAACAACAAGAACAACAAGAACATCAACAACCAGAACAACAAGAACAACAACAAGAACATCAACAACCAGAACAACAAGAACAACAACAAGAACAACTAGAACAAGAACAACAAGAACAGCAAGAACAACAAGAACAACAAGAACATCAAGAACAACAAGAACAACAAGAACAACAAGAACAACAAGAACATCAAGAACAACAAGAACAACAAGAACAACAAGAACAACAAGAACAACAAGAACAACAAATACAACAAGAACAACAAGAACAACAAGAACAACAAGAACAACAAGAACAACAAGAACAACAAGAACAACAAGAACAACAAGAACAACAAGAACAACAAGAACAACAAGAACAACAAGAACAACAAGAACCACAAGAACAACAAGAGCAACAAGAACAACAACAACAAGAACAACTAGAAGAACAAGAACAACAAGAACAACAAGAACAACAAGAACAACAAGAACAACAAGAACAACAAGAACAACAAGAACAACAAGAACAACAAGAACAACAAGAACAACAAGAACAACAAGAACAACAAGAACAACAAGAACGACAAGAACGACAAGAACAACATCAACAAGAACAACAAAAACAACAAGAACAACAACAACAAGAACAACAAGAACAACAAGAACAACAAGAACAACAAGAACAACAAGAACAACAAGAACAACAAGAACAACAACAACAACAAGAACAACAAGAACAAAAAACAACAAAAACAGGAACAACAACAACAACAACAATAACAACAACAAGAACAACAAGAACAACAAGAACAACAAGAACAACAAGATCAACAAGAACAACAAGAACAACAAGAACAACAAGAACAACAAGAACAACAAGAACAACAAGAACAACAAGAATAACAAGAACAACAAGAACAACAAGAACAACAAGAACATCAACAACCAGAACAACAAGAACAACAACAAGAACATCAACAACCAGAACAACAAGAACAACAACAAGAACAACTAGAACAAGAACAACAAGAACAACAAGAACAACAAGAACATCAAGAACATCAAGAACAACAAGAACAACAAGAACGACAAGAACAACAACAAGAACAACTAGAACAAGAACAACAAGAACAACAAGAACAACAAGAACAACCTGAACAACAAGAACAACAAGTACAACAAGAACAACAAGAACAACAAGAACAACAAGAACAACAAGAACAACAAGAACAACAACAACAAGAACAACAAGAACAACAAGAACAACAAGAACAACAAGAACAACAAGAACAACAAGAACAACAAGAACAACAAGAACAACAACAACAAGAACAACAAGAACAACAAGAACAACAAGAACAACAAGAACAACAACAACAACAACAAGAACAACAAGTACAAAAAACAACAAAAACAGGAACAACAACAACAACAACAACAATAACAACAACAAGAACAACAAGAACAGCAAGAACAACAAGAACAACAAGAACAACAAGAACAACAAGAACAACAAGAACAACAAGAACAACAAGAACAACAAGAACAACAAGAACAACAAGAACAACAAGAATAACAAGAACAACAAGAACAACAAGAACAACAAGAACATCAACAACCAGAACAACAAGAACAACAACAAGAACATCAACAACCAGAACAACAAGAACAACAACAAGAACAACTAGAACAAGAACAACAAGAACAGCAAGAACAACAAGAACAACAAGAACATCAAGAACAACAAGAACAACAAGAACAACAAGAACAACAAGAACATCAAGAACAACAAGAACAACAAGAACGACAAGAACAGCCGGTACAACAAGAACAACAAGAACAACCTGAACAACAAAAACAACAAGAACAACAAGAATAACAACAACAACAACATGAACAACAAGAACAACAAGAAGAACAAGAACAACAAGAAGAACAAGAACAACAAGAAGAACAAGAACAACAAGAACAACAAGAACAACAAGAACAACAAGAACAACAAGAACAACAAGAACAACAAGAACAACAAGAACAACAAGAACAACAAGAACAACAAGAACAACAAGAACAACAAGAACAACAAGAACAACAAGAACAACAAGAACAACAAGAACAACAAGAACAACAAGAACAGCCGGTACAACAAGAACAACAAGAACAACCTGAACAACAACAACATGAACAACAAGAACATCAACAACCAGAACAACAAGAAGAACAAAAAGAACAAGAACAACAAGAACAACAAGGACAACAAGAACAACAAGAACAACAAGAACAACAAGAACAACAAGAACAACAAGAACAACAAGAACAACAAGAACAACAAGAACAACAAGAACAACAAGAACAACAAGAACAACAAGAACAACAAGAACAACAAGAACAACAAGAACAACAAGAACAACAAGGACAACAAGAACAACAAGAACAACAAGAACAACAAGAACAACAAGAACAACAAGAACAACAAGAACAACAACAACAAGAACAACAAGAACAGCAAGAACAGCAAGAACAACAAGAACAACAAGATCAACAAGAACATCAAGAACAACAAGAACAACAAGAGCAACAAGAACAACAAGAAGAACAAGAACAACCTGAACAACAACAACAAGAACAACAACAAGAACAACAACAACAACAACAACAAGTACAACAAGAACAACAACAACATGAACAACAAGAACATCAACAACCAGAACAACAAGAACAACAACAACAACAAAAACAGGAACAACAACAACAACATCAAGAACAACAACAAGAACAACAAGAACAAGAACAACAAGAACCACAACAACATGAACAACAAGAACATCAACAAACAGAACAACAAGAACAACAAGAAGAACAAGAACAACAAGAACAACAAGAACAACAAGAACAACAAGATCAATAAGAACAACAAGAACAACAAGAACAACAAGAACAACAAGAACAACAAGAACAACAAGAACAACAAGAACAACAAGAACAACAAGAACAACAAGAACAACAAGAACAACAACAACAACAAGTACAACAAGAACAACAACAACATGAACAACAAGAACATCAACAACCAGAACAACAAGAACAACAACAACAACAAAAACAGGAACAACAACAACATCAAGAACAACAACAAGAACAACAAGAACAAGAACAACAACAACAAGAACAACTAGAACAACAACAACAAAAACAACAAGTACATCAAGAACAGCACGAACAACAAGAACAACAAGAAGAAGAAGAACAAGAACAACAAGAACAACAAGAACAACAAGAACAACAAGAACAAGAACAGCAAGAACAACAACAACAAGAACTACATGAACAACAACAACAAGAACGACAAGAACAACATCAACAAGAACAACAAAAACAACAACAACATGAACAACAAGAACAACAAGAACAGCAAGAACAACAAGAACAACAAGAACAACAAGAACAAGAACAGCAAGGACAACAACAACAAGAACTACATGAACGTCAACAACAACAATAACAAGAACAACAACAACATGTACCACAAAAACATCAACAACCAGAACAACCAGAACAACAAGAACAACAAGAGCAACAAGAGCCACAAGAGCAACAAGAACAACAAGAACAACAAGAACAACAAGAACAACAAGAACAACAAGAACAACAAGAACAACAAGAACAACAAGAACAACAAGAACAACAAGAACAACAAGAGCAACAAGAACAACAAGAACAACAAGAACAACAAGAACAACAAGAACAACAAGAACAACAAGAACAACAAGAACAACTAGAACAACAAGAACAACAAGAACAACAAGCACAACAAGAACAACAAGAACAACAAGAACAACAAGAACAACAACAACAAGAACAACTAGAACAACAACAACAAGAACAACAAGAACAACAAGAACATCAAGAACAACAAGAACAACAAGAACAACAAGAACATCAAGAACAACAAGAACAACAAGAACAACAAGAACAACAAGAACAACAAGAACATCAAGAACAACAAGATCAACAAGAACAACAAGAACGACAAGATCAGCCGGAACAACAAGAACAACAAGAACAACCTGAACAACAACAACAAGAACAACAACAAGAACAACAAGAACAACAACAACAACAACATGAACAACAAGAACCACTAGAACAAGAACAACAAGAACAACAAGAACAACAAGAACAAGAAGAACAACAAGAACAACAAGAGCAACAAGAACAACAAGAACAACAAGAACAACAAGAACAACAAGAACAACAAGAACAACAAGAACAACAAGAACAACAAGAACAACAAGAACAACAAGAACAACAAGAACAACAAGAACAACAAGAACAACAAGATCAACAACAACAACAACAAGAACAAAAAGAACAACAAGAACAATAAGAACAACAAGAACAACAAGAACAGCAAGAACAACAAGAACAACAAGAACAACAAGAACAACAAGAACATCAAGAACAACAAGAGCAACAAGAACAACAAGAAAAGCAAGAACAACAAGAACAACAAGAACAACTAGAACAACAAGAACAACAAGAGCAACAAGAACAACAAGAACAACAACAACAAGAACGACAAGAACAACAAGAACAAGAACAACATGAACAACAGGATCAACAAGAACAACAAGAACAACAAGAACAACAAGAACAACAAGAACAACAACAACAAGAACAACAACAACAAGATCAACAAAAACAACAACAACATGAACAACAAGAACAACTAGAACAACAACAACAACAAAAACAACAAGAACATCAAGAACAGCACGAACAACAAGAACAACAACAAGAAGAAGAACAACAACAACAAGATCAACAAGAACAACAAGAACAACAAGAACAACAACAACAACAAGATCAACAACAACAACAACAAGAACAACAAGAACAACAAGAACAATAAGAAGAACAAGAACAACAAGAACAACAAGAACAACAAGATCAACAAGAACAACAAGAACATCAAGAACAACAAGAGCAACAAGAACAACAAGAAAAGCAAGAACAACAAGAACAACAAGAACAACTAGAACAACAAGAACAACAAGAGCAACAAGAACAACAAGAACAACAACAACAAGAACGACAAGAACAACAACAACAAGAACAACATGAACAACAGGATCAACAAGAACAACAAGAACAACAAGAACAACAAGAACAACAAGAACAACAACAACAAGAACAACAACAACAAGAACAACAACAACAAGATCAACAAAAACAACAACAACATGAACAACAAGAACAACAACAACAAGAACAACTAGAACAACAACAACAAAAACAACAAGAACATCAAGAACAGCACGAACAACAAGAACAACAAGAAGAAGAAGAAGAACAACAACAAGATCAACAAGAACAACAAGAACAACAAGAACAACAAGAACAAGAACATCAAGAACAACAACAACAAGAACTACATGAACAACAACAACAAGAACGACAAGAACAACATCAACAAGAACAACAAAAACAACAACAACATGAACAACAAGAACAACAAGAACAACAAGAACAACAAGAACAAGAACAGCAAGGACAACAACAACAAGAACTACATGAACGTCAACAACAAGAATAACAAGAACAACAACAACATGTACCACAAGAACATCAACAACCAGAACAACCAGAACAACAAGAACAACAAGTGCAACAAGAGCAACAAGAGCCACAAGAGCAACAAGAACAACAAGAACAACAAGATCAACAACAACAACAAGAACAACAAGAACAACAAGAACAACAAGAACATCAAGAACAACACGAACAACAAGAACAACAAGAACAACAAGAGCAACAAGAACAACAAGAAGAACAAGAACAACAAGAACAACAGGAACAACAAGAACAACAAGAACAACAAGAACAACAAGAACAACAAGAACAACAAGAACAACAAGAACAACAAGAACAACAAGAACAACAAGAACAACAAGAACAACAAGATCAACAAGAACAACAAGAACAACAAGAACAACAAGAACAACAGGAACAACAAGAACAACAAGAACAACAAGAACAACAAGAACAACAAGAACGACAAGAACATCAAGAACAACAAGAACAACAAGAGCAACAAGAACAACAAGAACAACAAGAACAACAAGAACAACAAGAACAACAAGAACAACAACAACAACAAAAACAGGAACAACAACAACAACAATAACAACAACAAGAACAACAAGAACAACAAGAACAACAAGAACAACAAGAACAAGAAGAACAAGAAGAACAACAAGAACAACAAGAACAACAAGAACAACAAGAACAACAAGAACAACAAGAACAACAAGAATAACAAGAACAACAAGAACAACAAGAACATCAACAACCAGAACAACAAGAACAACAACAAGAACATCAACAACCAGAACAACAAGAACAACAACAAGAACAACTAGAACAAGAACAACAACAACAACATGAACAACAAGAACAACAAGAACAACAAGAACAACAAGAACAACAAGAACAACAAGAACAACAAGAACAACAAGAACAACAAGAACAACAAGTACAACAAGAACAACAACAACAACAAGAACAACAAGAACAACAAGAACAACAAGAACAACAAGAACAACAAGAACATCAAGAACAACAAGAACAACAAGAACAACAAGAACAACAAGAACAACAAGAACATCAAGAACAACAAGAACAACAAGAACGACAAGAACAGCCGGTACAACAAGAACAACAAGAACAACCTGAACAACAACAACAACAAGAACAACAAGAACAACAACAACAACAACATGAACAACA
>NW_027476089.1:957500-1037500 GCF_051020955.1 Megalopta genalis | reverse complement strand
AGGACAACAACAACAACAAGATCAACAACAACAACAACAAGAACAACAAGAACAACAAGAACAATAAGAAGAACAAGAACAACAAGAACAACAAGAACAACAAGATCAACAAGAACAACAAGAACATCAAGAACAACAAGAGCAACAAGAACAACAAGAAAAGCAAGAACAACAAGAACAACAAGAACAACTAGAACAACAAGAACAACAAGAGCAACAAGAACAACAAGAACAACAACAACAAGAACGACAAGAACAACAACAACAAGAACAACATGAACAACAGGATCAACAAGAACAACAAGAACAACAAGAACAACAAGAACAACAAGAACAACAAGAACAACAACAACAAGAACAACAACAACAAGAACAACAACAACAAGATCAACAAAAACAACAACAACATGAACAACAAGAACAACAACAACAAGAACAACTAGAACAACAACAACAAAAACAACAAGAACATCAAGAACAGCACGAACAACAAGAACAACAAGAAGAAGAAGAAGAACAACAACAAGATCAACAAGAACAACAAGAACAACAAGAACAACAAGAACAAGAACATCAAGAACAACAACAACAAGAACTACATGAACAACAACAACAAGAACGACAAGAACAACATCAACAAGAACAACAAAAACAACAACAACATGAACAACAAGAACAACAAGAACAACAAGAACAACAAGAACAAGAACAGCAAGGACAACAACAACAAGAACTACATGAACGTCAACAACAAGAATAACAAGAACAACAACAACATGTACCACAAGAACATCAACAACCAGAACAACCAGAACAACAAGAACAACAAGTGCAACAAGAGCAACAAGAGCCACAAGAGCAACAAGAACAACAAGAACAACAAGATCAACAACAACAACAAGAACAACAAGAACAACAAGAACAACAAGAACATCAAGAACAACACGAACAACAAGAACAACAAGAACAACAAGAGCAACAAGAACAACAAGAAGAACAAGAACAACAAGAACAACAGGAACAACAAGAACAACAAGAACAACAAGAACAACAAGAACAACAAGAACAACAAGAACAACAAGAACAACAAGAACAACAAGAACAACAAGAACAACAAGAACAACAAGAACAACAAGATCAACAAGAACAACAAGAACAACAAGAACAACAAGAACAACAGGAACAACAAGAACAACAAGAACAACAAGAACAACAAGAACAACAAGAACGACAAGAACATCAAGAACAACAAGAACGACAAGAACAACAAGAACAACAAGAGCAACAAGAACAACAAGAACAACAAGAACAACAAGAACAACAAGAACAACAAGAACAACAACAACAACAAAAACAGGAACAACAACAACAACAACAATAACAACAACAAGAACAACAAGAACAACAAGAACAACAAGAACAACAAGAACAAGAAGAACAAGAAGAACAACAAGAACAACAAGAACAACAAGAACAACAAGAACAACAAGAACAACAAGAACAACAAGAATAACAAGAACAACAAGAACAACAAGAACATCAACAACCAGAACAACAAGAACAACAACAAGAACATCAACAACCAGAACAACAAGAACAACAACAAGAACAACTAGAACAAGAACAACAACAACAACATGAACAACAAGAACAACAAGAACAACAAGAACAACAAGAACAACAAGAACAACAAGAACAACAAGAACAACAAGAACAACAAGAACAACAAGTACAACAAGAACAACAACAACAACAAGAACAACAAGAACAACAAGAACAACAAGAACAACAAGAACAACAAGAACATCAAGAACAACAAGAACAACAAGAACAACAAGAACAACAAGAACAACAAGAACATCAAGAACAACAAGAACAACAAGAACGACAAGAACAGCCGGTACAACAAGAACAACAAGAACAACCTGAACAACAACAACAACAAGAACAACAAGAACAACAACAACAACAACATGAACAACAAGAACAACAAGAAGAACAAGAACAACACGAACAACACGAACAACAAGAACAACAAGAACAACAAGAACAACAAGAACAACAAGAACAACAAGAACAACAAGAACAACAAGAACAACAAGAACAACAAGAACAACAAGAACAACAAGAACAACAAGAACAACAAGAACAGCCGGTACAACAAGAACAACAGGAACAACAAGAACAACCTGAACAACAACAACATGAACAACAAGAAGAACAAAAAGAACAAGAACAACAAGAAGAACAAAAAGAACAAGAACAACAAGAACAACAAGAACAACAAGAACAACAAGAACAACAAGAACAACAAGAACAACAAGAACAACAAGAACAACAAGAACAACAAGAACAACAAGAACAACAAGAACAACAAGAACAACAAGAACAACAAGAACAACAAGAACAACAAGAACAACAAGAACAACAAGAACAACAAGAACAACAAGAACAACAAGAACAACAAGAACAACAAGAACAACAAGAACAACAAGAACAACAAGAACAACAAGAACAACAAGAACAACAAGAACAACAAGAACAACAAGAACAACAAGAACAACAAGAACAACAAGAACAACAAGAACAACAAGAACAACAAGAACAACAAGAACAACAAGAACAACAAGAACAACAAGAACAACAAGAACAACATCAACAAGAACAACAAAAACAACAACAACATGAACAACAAGAACAACAAGAACAGCAAGAACAACAAGAACAACAAGAACAAGGACAGCAAGGACAACAACAACAAGAACTACATGAACGTCAACAACAAGAATAACAAGAACAACAACAACAAGTACAACAAGAACAACAACAACATGAACAACAAGAACATCAACAACCAGAACAACAAGAACAACAACAACAACAAAAACAGGAACAACAACAACAACATCAAGAACAACAACAAGAACAACAAGAACAAGAACAACAACAACAAGAACAACTAGAACAACAACAACAAAAACAACAAGAACATCAAGAACAGCACGAACAACAAGAACAACAAGAAGAAGAAGAACAACAACAACAAGATCAACAAGAACAACAAGAACAACAAGAACAACAAGAACAACAAGAACAAGAACAGCAAGAACAACAACAACAAGAACTACATGAACAACAACAACAAGAACGACAAGAACAACATCAACAAGAACAACAAAAACAACAACAACATGAACAACAAGAACAACAAGAACAACAAGAACAACAAGAACAACAAGAACAACAAGAACAACAAGAACAACAAGAACAACAAGAACATCAAGAACAACAAGAACAACAAGAACAAGAACAACAACAACAAGAACTACATGAACAACAACAACAAGAACGACAAGAACAACATCAACAAGAACAACAAAAACAACAACAACATGAACAACAAGAACAACAAGAACAGCAAGAACAACAAGAACAACAAGAACAAGGACAGCAAGGACAACAACAACAAGAACTACATGAACGTCAACAACAAGAATAACAAGAACAACAACAACAAGTACAACAAGAACAACAACAACATGAACAACAAGAACATCAACAACCAGAACAACAAGAACAACAACAACAACAAAAACAGGAACAACAAGAACATCAACAACCAGAACAACAAGAACAACAACAACAACAAAAACAGGAACAACAACAACAACATCAAGAACAACAACAAGAACAACAAGAACAAGAACAACAAGAACAAGAACAACAACAACAAGAACAACTAGAACAACAACAACAAAAACAACAAGAACATCAAGAACAGCACGAACAACAAGAACAACAAGAAGAAGAAGAACAACAACAACAAGATCAACAAGAACAACAAGAACAACAAGAACAACAAGAACAAGAACAGCAAGAACAACAACAACAAGAACTACATGAACAACAACAACAAGAACGACAAGAACAACATCAACAAGAACAACAAAAACAACAACAACATGAACAACAAGAACAACAAGAACAGCAAGAACAACAAGAACAACAAGAACAACAAGAACAAGAACAGCAAGGACAACAACAACAAGGACTACATGAACGTCAACAACAAGAATAACAAGAACAACAACAACATGTACCACAAGAACATGAACAACCAGAACAACCAGAACAACAAGAACAACAAGAGCAACAAGAGCAACAAGAGCCACAAGAGCAACAAGAACAACAAGAACAACAAGAACAACAAGAACAACAAGAACAACAAGAACAACCAGAACAACAAGAACAACAAGAGCAACAAGAGCAACAAGAGCAACAAGAACAACAAGAACTACAAGAACAACAAGAACAACAAGAACAACAAGTACAACAAGAACAACAACAACAGGAACAACAAGAACAACAAGAACAGCAAGAACAACAAGAACAAGAACAGCAAGAGCAACAACAACAAGAACTACATGAACAACAACAACAAGAACGACAAGAACAACATCAACAAGAACAACAAAAACAGCAAGAACAACAACAACAATAACAACAAGAACAAGAACAACAACAACATGAACGACAAGAACATCAACAACCAGAACAACAACAAGAACAACAAGATCAAAAAACAACAACAAGATCAACAACAACACCAACAAGAACAAAAAGAACAACAAGAGCAACAAGAACAACAAGAACAACAAGAACAACAAGAACAACAAGAACAATAAGAACAACAAGAACATCAACAACCAGAACAACAAGAACAACAAGAACAACAAGAACAACAAGAACAACAAGAACAACAAGAACAACAACAACAACAAAAACAGGAACAACAACAACAACAACAAGAACAACAACAACAAGAACAACTAGAACAACAACAACAAGAACAACAAGAACAACAAGAACAACAAGAACATCAAGAACAACAAGAACAACAAGAACAACAAGAACATCAAGAACATCAAGAACAACAAGAACAACAAGAACAACAAGAACAACAAGAACAACAAGAGCAACAAGAACAACAAGAGCAACAAGAACAACAAGAGCAACAAGAGCAACAAGAACAACAAGAACAACAAGAACAACAAGAACAACAAGAACAACAAGAACAACAAGAACAACAAGAACAACAAGAACAACAAGAACAACAAGAACAACAAGAACAACAAGATCAACAACAACAACAAGAACAATAAGAACAACAAGAACAACGAGAACAACAAGAACAACAAGAATAACAAGAACAACAAGAACAACAAGAACAACAAGAACAATAAGAACAACAAGAACAACGAGAACAACAAGAACAACAAGAATAACAAGAACAACAAGAACAACAAGAACAACAAGAACATCAACAACCAGAACAACAAGAACAACAACAAGAACATCAACAACCAGAACAACAAGAACAACAACAAGAACAACTAGAACAAGAACAACAAGAACAACAAGAGCAACAAGAACATCAAGAACAACAAGAACAACAAGAGCAACAAGAACAACAAGAACAACAAGAACGACAAGAACAACATCAACAAGAACAACAAAAACAACAAGAACAACAACAACAACAAGAACAACAAGAACAACAAGAACAACAAGAACAACAAGAACAACAAGAACAACAAGAACAACAAGAACAAAAAACAACAAAAACAGGAACAACAACAACAACAACAATAACAACAACAAGAACAACAAGAACAACAAGAACAACAAGAACAACAAGAACAACAAGAACATCAAGAACAACAAGAACAACAAGAACGACAAGAACAGCCGGTACAACAAGGACAACAAGAACAACCTGAACAACAACAACAACAAGAACAACAAGAACAACAACAACAACAACAACATGAACAACAAGAACAACAAGAAGAACAAGAACAACAAGAACAACAAGAACAACAAGAACAACGAGAACAACAAGAACAACAAGAACAACAAGAACAACAAGAACAACAAGAACAACAAGAACAACAAGAACAACAAGAACAACAAGAACAACAAGAACAACAAGAACAACAAGAACAACAAGAACAACAAGAACAACAAGAACAACAAGAACAACAAGAACAACAAGAACAACAAGAACAACAAGAACAGCCGGTACAACAAGAACAACAAGAACAGCCGGTACAACAAGAACAACAAGAACAACCTGAACAACAACAACATGAACAACAAGAACATCAACAACCAGAACAACAAGAAGAACAAAAAGAACAAGAACAACAAGAACAACAAGAACAACAAGAACAACAAGAACAACAAGAACAGCCGGTACAACAAGAACAACAAGAACAACCTGAACAACAACAACATGAACAACAAGAACATCAACAACCAGAACAACAAGAAGAACAAAAAGAACAAGAACAACAAGAACAACAAGAACAACAAGAACAACAAGAACAACAAGAACAACAAGAACAACAAGAACAACAAGAACAACAAGAACAACAAGAACAACAAGAACAACAAGAACAACAAGAACAACAAGAACAACAAGATCAACAAGAACAACAAGAACAACAAGAACAACAAGAACAACAAGAACAACAAGAACAACAAGAACAACAACAACAAGAACAACAAGAACATCAAGAACATCAAGAACAACAAGAACAACAAGAACAACAAGAACATCAAGAACAACAAGAACAACAAGAGCAACAAGAACAACAAGAACAACAAGAACAACCTGAACAACAACAACAAGAACAACAACAAGAACAACAACAACAACAACAACAAGTACAACAAGAACAACAACGACATGAACAACAAGAACATCAACAACCAGAACAACAAGAACAACAACAACAACAAAAACAGGAACAACAACAACAACATCAAGAACAACAACAAGAACAAGAACAACAAGAACCACAACAACATGAACAACAAGAACATCAACAATCAGAACAACAAGAACAACAAGAAGAACAAGAACAACAAGAACAACAAGAACAACAAGAACAACAAGAACAACAAGATCAATAAGAACAACAAGAACAACAAGAACAACAAGAACAACAAGAACAACAAGAACAACAAGAACAACAAGAACAACAAGAACAACAAGAACAACAAGAACAACAAGAACAACAAGAACAACAAGAACAACAAGAACAACAAGAACAACAAGAACAACAAGAACAACAAGAACAACAAGAACAACAAGAACAACAAGAACAACAAGAACAACAAGAACAACAAGAACAACAAGAACAACAAGAACAACAAGAACATCAAGAACAACAAGAACAACAAGAACAAGAACAACAACAACAAGAACTACATGAACAACAACAACAAGAACGACAAGAACAACATCAACAAGAACAACAAAAACAACAACAACATGAACAACAAGAACAACAAGAACAGTAAGAACAACAAGAACAACAAGAACAACAAGAACAAGGACAGCAAGGACAACAACAACAAGAACTACATGAACGTCAACAACAAGAATAACAAGAACAACAACAACAAGTACAACAAGAACAACAAGAACATCAACAACCAGAACAACAAGAACAACAACAACAACAAAAGCAGGAACAACAACAACAACATCAAGAACAACAACAAGAACAACAAGAACAAGAACAACAACAACAAGAACAACTAGAACAACAACAACAAAAACAACAATAACATCAAGAACAGCACGAACAACAAGAACAAGAAGAAGAAGAAGAAGAACAACAACAAGATCAACAAGAACAACAAGGACAACAAGAACAACAAGAACAACAAGAACAACAAGAACAAGAACAGCAAGAACAGCAAGAACAACAACAACAAGAACAACAAGAACAACAAGAACAGCAAGGACAACAACAACAAGAACTAGATGAACGTCAACAACAAGAATAACAAGAACAACAACAACATGTACCACAAGAACATCAACAACAAGAACAACCAGAACAACAAGAACAACAAGAGCAACAAGAGCAACAAGAACATCAAGAACAACAAGAGCAACAAGAACAACAAGAACAACAAGAAAAGCAAGAACAACAAGAACAACAAGAACAACTAGAACAACAAGAGCAACAAGAACAACAAGAACAACAAGAGCAACAAGAACAACAAGAACAACAAGAACAACAAGAACAACAAGAACAACAAGAACAACAAGAACAACAAGAACAACAAGAACAACAAGAACAACAAGAACAACAAGAACAACAAGAACAACAAGAACAACAAGAACAACAAGAACAACAAGAACAACAAGAACAACAAGAACAACAAGAACAACAAGAACAACAAGAACAACAAGAACAACATCAACAAGAACAAGAACAACAAGAACAACAAGAACAACAAGAACAACAAGAACAACAAGAACAACAAGAACAACAAGAACAACAAGAACAACAAGAACAACAAGAACAACAAGAACAACAAGAACAACAAGAACAACAAGAACAACAAGAACAACAAGAACAACAAGAACAACAAGAACAACAAGAACAACAAGAACATCAAGAACAACAAGAACAACAAGAACGACAAGAACAGCCGGTACAACAAGAACAACAAGAACAACCTGAACAACAACAACAACAAGAACAACAAGAACAACAGCAACAACAACAACATGAACAACAAGAACAACAAGAAGAACAAGAACAACAAGAACAACAAGAACAACAAGAAGAACAAGAACAACAAGAACAAGAACAGCAAGAACAACAACAACAAGAACTACATGAACAACAACAAGAAGAACGACAAGAACAACATCAACAAGAACAACCAAAACAACAACAACATGATCAACAAGAACAACAAGAACAGCAAGAACAACAAGAACAACAAGAACAACAAGAACAAGAACAGCAAGGACAACAACAACAAGAACTACATGAACGTCAACAACAAGAATAACAAGAACAACAACAACATGTACCACAAGAACATCAACAACCAGAACAACCAGAACAACAAGAACAACAAGAGGAACAAGAGCAACAAGAGCCACAATAGCAACAAGAACAACAAGAACAACAAGAACAACAAGAACAACAAGAGCAACAAGAACAGCAAGAACAACAAGAACAACAAGAACAACAAGAACAACAAGAACAACAAGAATAAGGACAGCAAGGTGAACAACAACAAGAACTACATGAACGTCAACAACAAGAATAACAAGAACAACAACAACATGAACGACAAGAACATCAACAACCAGAACAACCAGAACAACAACAACAAGAACAACAAGAACAACAACAACATGAACAACAAGAACATCAACAACAAGAACAACAAGAACAACAAGAACAACAAGAACAACAAGAACAACAAGAACAACAAGAACAACAAGAACAACAAGAACAACAAGAACATCAAGAACAACAAGAACAACAAGAACAAGAACAACAACAACAAGAACTACATGAACAACAACAACAAGAACGACAAGAACAACATCAACAAGAACAACAAAAACAACAACAACATGAACAACAAGAACAACAAGAACAGCAAGAACAACAAGAACAACAAGAACAACAAGAACAAGGACAGCAAGGACAACAACAAGAACTACATGAACGTCAACAACAAGAATAACAAGAACAACAACAACAAGTACAACAAGAACAGCAACAACCAGAACAACAAGAACATCAACAACCAGAACAACAAGAACAACAACAACAACAAAAACAGGAACAACAACAACAACATCAAGAACAACAACAAGAACAACAAGAACAAGAACAACAACAACAAGAACAACAAGAACAACAAGAACAACAAGAACAACAAGAACATCAAGAACAACAAGAACAACAAGAACAAGAACAACAACAACAAGAACTACATGAACAACAACAACAAGAACGACAAGAACAACATCAACAAGAACAACGAAAACAACAACAACATGAACAACAAGAACAACAAGAACAGCAAGAACAACAAGAACAACAAGAACAACAAGAACAAGGACAGCAAGGACAACAACAACAAGAACTACATGAACGTCAACAACAAGAATAACAAGAACAACAACAACAAGTACAACAAGAACAACAACAACATGAACAACAAGAACATCAACAACCAGAACAACAAGAACAACAACCACAACAAAAGCAGGAACAACAACAACAACATCAAGAACAACAACAAGAACAACAAGAACAAGAGCAACAACAAAAAGAACAACTAGAACAACAACAACAAAAACAACAATAACATCAAGAACAGCACGAACAACAAGAACAACAAGAAGAAGAAGAAGAACAACAACAAGATCAACAAGAACAACAAGAACAACAAGAACAACAAGAACAACAAGAACAACAAGAACAACAAGAACAACAAGAACAACAAGAACAACAAGAACAAGAACAGCAAGAACAACAACAACAAGAACTACATGAACAACAACAAGAAGAACGACAAGAACAACATCAACAAGAACAACAAAAACAACAACAACATGAACAACAAGAACAACAAGAACAGCAAGAACAACAAGAACAACAAGAACAACAAGAACAAGAACAGCAAGGACAACAACAACAAGAACTACATGAACGTCAACAACAAGAATAACAAGAACAACAACAACATGTACCACAAGAACATCAACAACCAGAACAACCAGAACAACAAGAACAACAAGAGCAACAACAACAAGAACGACAAGAACAACAAGAACAAGAACAACATGAACAACAGGATCAACAAGAACAACAAGAACAACAAGAACAACAAGAACAACAAGAACAACAACAACAAGAACAACAACAACAAGATCAACAAAAACAACAACAACATGAACAACAAGAACAACTAGAACAACAACAACAACAAAAACAACAAGAACATCAAGAACAGCACGAACAACAAGAACAACAAGAAGAAGAAGAACAACAACAACAAGATCAACAAGAACAACAAGAACAACAAGAACAACAAGAACAACAAGAACAACAAGAACAACAAGAACAACAACAACAACAAGATCAACAACAACAACAACAAGAACAACAAGAACAACAAGAACAATAAGAAGAACAAGATCAACAAGAACAACAAGAACAACAAGATCAACAAGAACAACAAGAACATCAAGAACAACAAGAGCAACAAGAACAACAAGAAAAGCAAGAACAACAAGAACAACAAGAACAACTAGAACAACAAGAACAACAAGAGCAACAAGAACAACAAGAACAACAACAACAAGAACGACAAGAACAACAACAACAAGAACAACATGAACAACAGGATCAACAAGAACAACAAGAACAACAAGAACAACAAGAACAACAAGAACAACAACAACAAGAACAACAACAACAAGAACAACAACAACAAGATCAACAAAAACAACAACAACATGAACAACAAGAACAACAACAACAAGAACAACTAGAACAACAACAACAAAAACAACAAGAACATCAAGAACAGCACGAACAGCAAGAACAACAAGAAGAAGAAGAAGAACAACAACAAGATCAACAAGAACAACAAGAACAACAAGAACAACAAGAACAAGAACATCAAGAACAACAACAACAAGAACTACATGAACAACAACAACAAGAACGACAAGAACAACATCAACAAGAACAACAAAAACAACAACTACATGAACAACAAGAACAACAAGAACAACAAGAACAACAAGAACAAGAACAGCAAGGACAACAACAACAAGAACTACATGAACGTCAACAACAAGAATAACAAGAACAACAACAACATGTACCACAAGAACATCAACAACCAGAACAACCAGAACAACAAGAACAACAAGAGCAACAAGAGCAACAAGAGCCACAAGAGCAACAAGAACAACAAGAACAACAAGATCAACAACAACAACAAGAACAACAAGAACAACAAGAACAACAAGAACATCAAGAACAACACGAACAACAAGAACAACAAGAACAACAAGAACAACAAGAACAACAAGAACAACAAGAACAACAAGAACAACAAGAACAACAAGAACAACAAGAACAACAAGAACAACAAGAACAACAAGATCAACAAGAACAACAAGAACAACAAGAACAACAAGAACAACAGGAACAACAAGAACAACAAGAACAACAAGAACAACAAGAACAACAAGAACGACAAGAACAACAAGAACAACAAGAACGACAAGAACAACAAGAACAACAAGAGCAACAAGAACAACAAGAACAACAAGAACAACAAGAACAACAAGAACAACAAGAACAACAACAACAACAAAAACAGGAACAACAACAACAACAACAATAACAACAACAAGAACAACAAGAACAACAAGAACAACAAGAACAACAAGAACAAGAAGAACAACAAGAACAACAAGAACAACAAGAACAACAAGAACAACAAGAACAACAAGAACAACAAGAATAACAAGAACAACAAGAACAACAAGAACATCAACAACCAGAACAACAAGAACAACAACAAGAACATCAACAACCAGAACAACAAGAACAACAACAAGAACAACTAGAACAAGAACAACAAGAACAACAAGAACATCAAGAACAACAAGAACAACAAGAACAACAAGAACAACAAGAACATCAAGAACAACAAGAACAACAAGAACGACAAGAACAGCCGGTACAACAAGAACAACAAGAACAACCTGAACAACAACAACAACAAGAACAACAAGAACAACAACAACAACAACATGAACAACAAGAACAACAAGAACAACAAGAACAACAAGAACAACAAGAACAACAAGAACAACAAGAACAGCAAGAACAACAAGTACAACAAGAACAACAACAACAACAAGAACAACAAGAACAACAAGAACAACAAGAACATCAAGAACAACAAGAACAACAAGAACAACAAGAACAACAAGAACAACAAGAACATCAAGAACAACAAGAACAACAAGAACGACAAGAACAGCCGGTACAACAAGAACAACAAGAACAACCTGAACAACAACACAACAAGAACAACAAGAACAACAACAACAACAACATGAACAACAAGAACAACAAGAAGAACAAGAACAACACGAACAACAAGAACAACAAGAACAACAAGAACAACAAGAACAACAAGAACAACAAGAACAACAAGAACAACAAGAACAACAAGAACAGCCGGTACAACAAGAACAACAGGAACAACAAGAACAACCTGAACAACAACAACATGAACAACAAGAACATCAACAACCAGAACAACAAGAAGAACAAAAAGAACAAGAACAACAAGAACAACAAGAACAACAAGAACAACAAGAACAACAAGAACAACAAGAACAACAAGAACAACAAGAACAACAAGAACAACAAGAACAACAAGAACAACAAGAACAACAAGAACAACAAGAACAACAAGAACAACAAGAACAACAAGAACAACAAGAACAACAAGAACAACAAGAACAACAAGAACAACAAGAACAACAAGAACAACAAGAGCAACAAGAACAACAAGAACAACAAGAACAACAAGAACAACAAGAACAACAAGAACAACAAGAACAACAAGAACAACAAGAACAACAAGAACAACAAGAACAACAAGAACAACAAGAACAACAAGAACAACAAGAACAACAAGAACAACAAGAACAACAAGAACAACATCAACAAGAACAACAAAAACAACAACAACATGAACAACAAGAACAACAAGAACAGCAAGAACAACAAGAACAACAAGAACAAGGACAGCAAGGACAACAACAACAAGAACTACATGAACGTCAACAACAAGAATAACAGGAACAACAACAACAAGTACAACAAGAACAACAACAACATGAACAACAAGAACATCAACAACCAGAACAACAAGAACAACAACAACAACAAAAACAGGAACAACAACAACAACATCAAGAACAACAACAAGAACAACAAGAACAAGAACAACAAGAACAACAACAACAAGAACAACTAGAACAACAACAACAAAAACAACAAGAACATCAAGAACAGCACGAACAACAAGAACAACAAGAAGAAGAAGAACAACAACAACAAGATCAACAAGAACAACAAGAACAACAAGAACAACAAGAACAAGAACAGCAAGAACAACAACAACAAGAACTACATGAACAACAACAACAAGAACGACAAGAACAACATCAACAAGAACAACAAAAACAACAACAACATGAACAACAAGAACAACAAGAACAGCAAGAACAACAAGAACAACAAGAACAACAAGAACAAGAACAGCAAGGACAACAACAACAAGGACTACATGAACGTCAACAACAAGAATAACAAGAACAACAACAAGATGTACCACAAGATCATGAACAACCAGAACAACCAGAACAACAAGAACAACAAGAGCAACAAGAGCAACAAGAGCCACAAGAGCAACAAGAACAACAAGAACAACAAGAACAACAAGAACAACAAGAACAACAAGAACAACCAGAACAACAAGAACAACAAGAGCAACAAGAGCAACAAGAGCAACAAGAACAACAAGAACTACAAGAACAACAAGAACAACAAGAACAACAAGTACAACAAGAACAACAACAACAGGAACAACAAGAACAACAAGAACAGCAAGAACAACAAGAACAAGAACAGCAAGAGCAACAACAACAAGAACTACATGAACAACAACAACAAGAACGACAAGAACAACATCAACAAGAACAACAAAAACAGCAAGAACAACAACAACAATAACAACAAGAACAAGAACAACAACAACATGAACGACAAGAACATCAACAACCAGAACAACAACAAGAACAACAAGATCAAAAAACAACAACAAGATCAACAACAACACCAACAAGAACAAAAAGAACAACAAGAACAACAAGAGCAACAAGAGCAACAAGAACAACAAGAACAACAAGAACAACAAGAACAACAAGAACAACAAGAACAATAAGAACAACAAGAACATCAACAACCAGAACAACAAGAACAACAAGAACAACAAGAACAACAAGAACAACAAGAACAACAAGAACAACAACAACAACAAAAACAGGAACAACAACAACAACAACAAGAACAACAACAACAAGAACAACTAGAACAACAACAACAAGAACAACAAGAACAACAAGAACAACAAGAACATCAAGAACAACAAGAACAACAAGAACAACAAGAACAACAAGAACAACAAGAACATCAAGAACAACAAGAACAACAAGAACAACAAGAACAACAAGAACAACAAGAGCAACAAGAACAACAAGAGCAACAAGAACAACAAGAGCAACAAGAGCAACAAGAACAACAAGAACAACAAGAACAACAAGAACAACAAGAACAACAAGAACAACAAGAACAACAAGAACAACAAGAACAACAAGAACAACAAGAACAACAAGAACAACAAGAACAACAAGAACAACAAGATCAACAACAACAACAAGATCAACAACAACAACAACAAGAACAAAAAGAACAACAAGAACAACAAGAACAACAAGAGCAACAAGAACAACAAGAACAACAAGAGCAACAAGAACAACAAGAACAACAAGAACAACAAGAACAACAAGAACAACAAGAACAACAAGAACATCAAGAACAACAAGAGCAACAAGAACATCAAGAACAACAAGAGCAACAAGAACAACAAGAACAACAAGAACAACTAGAACAACAAGAGCAACAAGAGCAACAAGAACAACAAGAACAACAAGAGCAACAAGAACAACAAGAACAACAAGAACAACAAGAACAACAAGAACAACAAGAACAACAAGAACAACAAGAACAACAAGAACAACAAGAACAACAAGAACAACAAGAACAACAAGAACAACAAGAACAACAAGAACAACAAGAACAACAAGAACAACAAGAACAACAAGAACAACAAGAACAACAAGAACAACAAGAACAACAAGAACAACAAGAACAACAAGAACAACAAGAACAACAAGAACAACATCAACAAGAACAACAAGAACAACAAGAACAACAAGAACAACAAGAACGACAAGAACAACATCAACAAGAACAACAAAAACAACAAGAACAACAATAACAACAACAACAATAACAACAACAAGAACAACAAGAACAATAAGAACAACAAGAACAACAAGAACAACAAGATCAATAAGAACAACAAGAACAACGAGAACAACAAGAACAACAAGAATAACAAGAACAACAAGAACAACAAGAACAACAAGAACAATAAGAACAACAAGAACAACGAGAACAACAAGAACAACAAGAATAACAAGAACAACAAGAACAACAAGAACAACAAGAACATCAACAACCAGAACAACAAGAACAACAACAAGAACATCAACAACCAGAACAACAAGAACAACAACAAGAACAACTAGAACAAGAACAACAAGAACAACAAGAGCAACAAGAACATCAAGAACAACAAGAACAACAAGAGCAACAAGAACAACAAGAACAACAAGAACGACAAGAACAACATCAACAAGAACAACAAAAACAACAAGAACAACAACAACAACAAGAACAACAAGAACAACAAGAACAACAAGAACAACAAGAACAACAAGAACAACAAGAACAACAAGAACAACAAGAACAAAAAACAACAAAAACAGGAACAACAACAACAACAACAATAACAACAACAAGAACAACAAGAACAACAAGAACAACAAGAACAACAAGAACAACAAGAACATCAAGAACAACAAGAACAACAAGAACGACAAGAACAGCCGGTACAACAAGGACAACAAGAACAACCTGAACAACAACAACAACAAGAACAACAAGAACAACAACAACAACAACAACATGAACAACAAGAACAACAAGAAGAACAAGAACAACAAGAACAACAAGAACAACAAGAACAACGAGAACAACAAGAACAACAAGAACAACAAGAACAACAAGAACAACAAGAACAACAAGAACAACAAGAACAACAAGAACAACAAGAACAACAAGAACAACAAGAACAACAAGAACAACAAGAACAACAAGAACAACAAGAACAACAAGAACAACAAGAACAACAAGAACAACAAGAACAACAAGAACAACAAGAACAACAAGAACAACAAGAACAACAAGAACAGCCGGTACAACAAGAACAACAAGAACAACCTGAACAACAACAACATGAACAACAAGAACATCAACAACCAGAACAACAAGAAGAACAAAAAGAACAAGAACAACAAGAACAACAAGAACAACAAGAACAACAAGAACAACAACAACATGAACAACAAGAACATCAACAACCAGAACAACAAGAAGAACAAAAAGAACAAGAACAACAAGAACAACAAGAACAACAAGAACAACAAGAACAACAAGAACAACAAGAACAACAAGAACAACAAGAACAACAAGAACAACAAGAACAACAAGAACAACAAGAACAACAAGAACAACAAGAACAACAAGAACAACAAGAACAACAAGAACAACAAGAACAACAAGAACAACAAGAACAACAAGAACAACAAGAACAACAAGAACAACAAGATCAACAAGAACAACAAGAACAACAAGAACAACAAGAACAACAAGAACAACAAGAACAACAAGAACAACAACAACAAGAACAACAAGAACATCAAGAACATCAAGAACAACAAGAACAACTAGAACAACAAGAACATCAAGAACAACAAGAACAACAAGAGCAACAAGAACAACAAGAACAACAAGAACAACCTGAACAACAACAACAAGAACAACAACAAGAACAACAAGAACAACAACAACAAGTACAACAAGAACAACAACGACATGAACAACAAGAACATCAACAACCAGAACAACAAGAACAACAACAACAACAAAAACAGGAACAACAACAACAACATCAAGAACAACAACAAGAACAAGAACAACAAGAACCACAACAACATGAACAACAAGAACATCAACAATCAGAACAACAAGAACAACAAGAAGAACAAGAACAACAAGAACAACAAGAACAACAAGATCAATAAGAACAACAAGAACAACAAGAACAACAAGAACAACAAGAACAACAAGAACAACAAGAACAACAAGAACAACAAGAACAACAAGAACAACAAGAACAACAAGAACAACAAGAACAACAAGAACAACAAGAACAACAAGAACAACAAGAACAACAAGAACAACAAGAACAACAAGAACAACAAGAACAACAAGAACAACAAGAACAACAAGAACAACAAGAACAACAAGAACAACAAGAACAACAAGAACAACAAGAACAACAAGAACAACAAGAACATCAAGAACAACAAGAACAACAAGAACAAGAACAACAACAACAAGAACTACATGAACAACAACAACAAGAACGACAAGAACAACATCAACAAGAACAACAAAAACAACAACAACATGAACAACAAGAACAACAAGAACAGTAAGAACAACAAGAACAACAAGAACAACAAGAACAAGGACAGCAAGGACAACAACAACAAGAACTACATGAACGTCAACAACAAGAATAACAAGAACAACAACAACAAGTACAACAAGAACAACAAGAACATCAACAACCAGAACAACAAGAACAACAACAACAACAAAAGCAGGAACAACAACAACAACATCAAGAACAACAACAAGAACAACAAGAACAAGAACAACAACAACAAGAACAACTAGAACAACAACAACAAAAACAACAATAACATCAAGAACAGCACGAACAACAAGAACAAGAAGAAGAAGAAGAAGAACAACAACAAGATCAACAAGAACAACAAGGACAACAAGAACAACAAGAACAACAAGAACAACAAGAACAAGAACAGCAAGAACAGCAAGAACAACAACAACAAGAACAACAAGAACAACAAGAACAGCAAGGACAACAACAACAAGAACTAGATGAACGTCAACAACAAGAATAACAAGAACAACAACAACATGTACCACAAGAACATCAACAACAAGAAGAACCAGAACAACAAGAACAACAAGTGCAACAAGAGCAACAAGAACATCAAGAACAACAAGAGCAACAAGAACAACAAGAACAACAAGAAAAGCAAGAACAACAAGAACAACAAGAACAACTAGAACAACAAGAGCAACAAGAACAACAAGAACAACAAGAGCAACAAGAACAACAAGAACAACAAGAACAACAAGAACAACAAGAACAACAAGAACAACAAGAACAACAAGAACAACAAGAACAACAAGAACAACAAGAACAACAAGAACAACAAGAACAACAAGAACAACAAGAACAACAAGAACAACAAGAACAACAAGAACAACAAGAACAACAAGAACAACAAGAACAACAAGAACGACAAGAACAACATCAACAAGAACAACATCAACAAGAACAACAACAACAACAAGAACAACAAGAACAACAAGAACAACAAGAACAACAAGAACAACAAGAACAACAAGAACAACAAGAACAACAAGAACAACAAGAACAACAAGAACAACAAGAACAACAAGAACAACAAGAACAACAAGAACAACAAGAACAACAAGAACAACAAGAACATCAAGAACAACAAGAACAACAAGAACGACAAGAACAGCCGGTACAACAAGAACAACAAGAACAACCTGAACAACAACAACAACAAGAACAACAAGAACAACAACAACAACAACAACATGAACAACAAGAACAACAAGAAGAACAAGAACAACAAGAACAACAAGAACAACAAGAAGAACAAGAACAACAAGAACAACAAGAACAACAAGAACAACAAGAACAACAAGAACAACAAGAACAACAAGAACAACAAGAACAACAAGAACAACAAGAACAACAAGAACAACAAGAACAACAAGAACAACAAGAACAACAAGAACAACAAGAACAACAAGAACAACAAGAACAACAAGAACAACAAGAACAGCCGGTACAACAAGAACAACAAGAACAACCTGAACAACAACAACATGAACAACAAGAACATCAACAACCAGAACAACAAGAAGAACAAAAAGAACAAGAACAACAAAAACAACAAGAACAACAAGAACAACAAGAACAAGGACAGCAAGGACAACAACAACAAGAACTACATGAACGTCAACAACAAGAATAACAAGAACAACAACAACAAGTACAACAAGAACAACAACAACATGAACAACAAGAACATCAACAACCAGAACAACAAGAACAACAACAACAACAAAAGCAGGAACAACAACAACAACATCAAGAACAACAACAAGAACAACAAGAACAAGAACAACAACAACAAGAACAACTAGAACAACAACAACAAAAACAACAATAACATCAAGAACAGCACGAACAACAAGAACAACAAGAAGAAGAAGAACAACAACAACAAGATCAACAAGAACAACAAGAACAACAAGAACAACAAGAACAACAAGAACAACAAGAACAACAAGAACAAGAACAGCAAGAACAACAACAACAAGAACTACATGAACAACAACAACAAGAACGACAAGAACAACATCAACAAGAACAACAAAAACAACAACAACATGAACAACAAGAACAACAAGAACAGCGAGAACAACAAGAACAACAAGAACAACAAGAACATGAACAGCAAGGACAACAACAACAAGAACTACATGAACGTCAACAACAAGAATAACAAGAACAACAACAACATGTACCACAAGAACATCAACAACCAGAACAACCAGAACAACAAGAACAACAAGAGTAACAAGAGCAACAAGAGCCACAAGAGCAACAAGAACAACAAGAACAACAAGAACAAGGACAGCAAGGTCAACAACAACAAGAACTACATGAACGTCAACAACAAGAATAACAAGAACAACAACAACATGAACGACAACAACATCAACAACCAGAACAACCAGAACAACAACAACAAGAACAACAAGAACATCAACAACCAGAACGACAAGAACAACAACAACAACAAAAACAGGAACAACAACAACAACAACATCAAGAACAACAACAAGAACAACAAGAACAAGAACAACAAGAACCACAACAACATGAACAACAAGAACATCAACAACCAGAACAACAAGAACAACAAGAAGAACAAGAAGAACAAGAACAACAAGAACAACAAGAACAACAAGAACAACAAGAACAACAAGATCAAGAACAGCAAGAACAACAACAACAAGAACTACATGAACAACAACAACAAGAACGACAAGAACAACATCAACAAGAACAACAAAAACAACAACAACATGAACAACAAGAACAACAAGAACAGCAAGAACAACAAGAACAACAAGAACAACAAGAACAAGAACAGCAAGGACAACAACAACAAGAACTACATGAACGTCAACAACAAGAATAACAAGAACAACAACAACATGTACCACAAGAACATCAACAACCAGAACAACCAGAACAACAAGAACAACAAGAGTAACAAGAGCAACAAGAGCCTCAAGAGCAACAAGAACAACAAGAACAACAAGAACAAGGACAGCAAGGTCAACAACAACAAGAACTACATGAACGTCAACAACAAGAATAACAAGAACAACAACAACATGAACGACAACAACATCAACAACCAGAACAACCAGAACAACAACAACAAGAACAACAAG
Organism: Megalopta genalis; assembly: GCF_051020955.1. Taxonomy (NCBI): domain Eukaryota; kingdom Metazoa; phylum Arthropoda; class Insecta; order Hymenoptera; family Halictidae; genus Megalopta; species Megalopta genalis. Next base: position 1,015,994 of record NW_027476089.1, on the reverse strand, counting down.
AACATCAACAACCAGAACGACAAGAACAACAACAACAACAAAAACAGGAACAACAACAACAACAACATCAAGAACAACAACAAGAACAACAAGAACAAGAACAACAAGAACCACAACAACATGAACAACAAGAACATCAACAACCAGAACAACAAGAACAACAAGAAGAACAAGAACAACAAGAACAACAAGAACAACAAGAACAACAAGAACAACAAGATCAATAAGAACAACAAGAACAACAAGAACAACAAGAACAACAAGAACAACAAGAACAACAAGAACAACAAGAACAACAAGAACAACAAGAACAACAAGAACAACAAGAACAACAAGAACAACAAGAACAACAAGAACAACAAGAACAACAAGAACAACAAGAACAACAAGAACAACAAGAACAACAAGAACAACAAGAACAACAAGAACAACAAGAACAACAAGAACAACAAGAACAACAAGAACAACAAGAACAACAAGAGCAACAAGAACAACAAGAACAACAAGAACAACAAGAACAACAAGAACAACAAGAACAACAAGAACAACAAGAACAACAAGAACATCAAGAACAACAAGAACAACAAGAACAAGAACAACAACAACAAGAACTACATGAACAACAACAACAAGAACGACAAGAACAACATCAACAAGAACAACAAAAACAACAACAACATGAACAACAAGAACAACAAGAACAACAAGAACAGCAAGAACAACAAGAACAACAAGAACAACAAGAACAAGGACAGCAAGGACAACAACAACAAGAACTACATGAACGTCAACAACAAGAATAACAAGAACAACAACAACAAGTACAACAAGAACAACAACAACATGAACAACAAGAACATCAACAACCAGAACAACAAGAACAACAACAACAACAAAAGCAGGAACAACAACAACAACATCAAGAACAACAACAAGAACAACAAGAACAAGAACAACAACAACAAGAACAACTAGAACAACAACAACAAAAACAACAATAACATCAAGAACAGCACGAACAACAAGAACAACAAGAAGAAGAAGAAGAACAACAACAAGATCAACAAGAACAACAAGAACAACAAGAACAACAAGAACAACAAGAACAACAAGAACAACAAGAACAACAAGAACAACAAGAACAACAAGAACAACAAGAACAACAAGAACAACAAGAACAACAAGAACAACAAGAACAACAAGAACATCAAGAACAACAAGAACAAGAACAGCAAGAACAACAACAACAAGAACTACATGAACAACAACAACAAGAACGACAAGAACAACATCAACAAGAACAACAAAAACAACAACAACATGAACAACAAGAACAACAAGAACAGCAAGAACAACAAGAACAACAAGAACAACAAGAACAAGAACAGCAAGGACAACAACAACAAGAACTACATGAACGTCAACAACAAGAATAACAAGAACAACAACAACATGTACCACAAGAACATCAACAACCAGAACAACCAGAACAACAAGAGTAACAAGAGCAACAAGAGCCACAAGAGGAACAAGAACAACAAGAACAACAAGAACAACAAGAACAAGGAAAGCAAGGTCAACAACAACAAGAACTACATGAACGTCAACAACAAGAATAACAAGAACAACAACAACATGAACGACAAGAACATCAACAACCAGAACAACCAGAACAACAACAACAAGAACAACAAGAACAACAACAACATGAACAACAAGAACATCAACAACAAGAACAACAAGAACAACAAGAACAACAAGAACAACAAGAACAACAAGAACAACAAGAACAACAAGAACAACAAGAACAAGAACAACAAGAACAACAAGAACAACAAGAACAAGAACAACAAGAACAACAAGAGCAACAAGAGCAACAAGAGCAACATGAGCAACAAGAACAACAAGAACAACAAGAACATCAAGAACAACAAGATCTACAAGAACAACAAGAACGACAAGAACAGCCGGTACAACAAGAACAACAAGAACAACCTGAACAACAACAACAAGAACAACAACAAGAACAACAAGAACAACAACAACAACAACAACATGAACAACAAGAACCACTAGAACAAGAACAACAAGAACAACAAGAACAACAAGAACAACAAGAACAACAAGAGCAACAAGAACAACAAGAACAACAAGATCAACAAGAACAACAAGAACAACAAGAACAACAAGAACAACAAGAACAACAAGAACAACAAGAACAACAAGAACAACAAGAACAACAAGAACAACAAGAACAACAAGAACAACAAGAACAACAAGAACAACAAGAACAACAAGAACAACAAGAACAACAAGAACAACAAGAACAACAAGAACAACAAGAACAACAAGAACAACAAGAACAACAAGAACATCAAGAACAACAAGAACAACAAGAACAAGAACAACAACAACAAGAACTACATGAACAACAACAACAAGAACGACAAGAACAACATCAACAAGAACAACGAAAACAACAACAACATGAACAACAAGAACAACAAGAACAGCAAGAACAACAAGAACAACAAGAACAAGGACAGCAAGGACAACAACAACAAGAACTACATGAACGTCAACAACAAGAATAACAAGAACAACAACAACAAGTACAACAAGAACAACAACAACATGAACAACAAGAACATCAACAACCAGAACAACAAGAACAACAACAACAACAAAAGCAGGAACAACAACAACAACATCAAGAACAACAACAAGAACAACAAGAACAAGAGCAACAACAAAAAGAACAACTAGAACAACAACAACAAAAACAACAATAACATCAAGAACAGCACGAACAACAAGAACAACAACAAGAAGAAGAAGAACAACAACAAGATCAACAAGAACAACAAGAACAACAAGAACAACAAGAACAACAAGAACAACAAGAACAACAAGAACAACAAGAACAACAAGAACAACAAGAACAACAAGAACAAGAACAGCAAGAACAACAACAACAAGAACTACATGAACAACAACAAGAAGAACGACAAGAACAACATCAACAAGAACAACAAAAACAACAACAACATGAACAACAAGAACAACAAGAACAGCAAGAACAACAAGAACAACAAGAACAACAAGAACAAGAACAGCAAGGACAACAACAACAAGAACTACATGAACGTCAACAACAAGACTAACAAGAACAACAACAACATGTACCACAAGAACATCAACAACCAGAACAACCAGAACAACCAGAACAACAAGAACAACAAGAGCAACAAGAGCAACAAGAACAACAAGAACAACAAGAACAACAAGAACAACAAGAACAACAAGAACAACAAGAACAACAAGAACAACAAGAACAACAAGAACAACAAGAACAACAAGAACAACAAGAACAACAAGAACAACAAGAACAACAAGAACAACAAGAACAACAAGAACAACAAGAACAACAAGAACAACAAGAACAACAAGAACAACAAGAACAACAAGAACAACAAGAACAACAAGAACAACAAGAACAACAAGAACAACAAGAACAACAAGAACAACAAGAACAACAAGAACAACAAGAACAACAAGAACAACAAGAACAACAAGAACAACAAGAACAACAAGAACAACAAGAACAACAAGAACAACAAGAACAACAAGAACAACAAGAACAACAAGAACAACAAGAACAACAAGAACAACAAGAACAACAAGAACAACAAGAACAACAAGAACAACAAGAACAACAAGAACAACAAGAACAACAAGAACAACAAGAACAACAAGAACAACAAGAACAACAAGAACAACAAGAACAACAAGAACAACAAGAACAACAAGAACAACAAGAACAACAAGAACAACAAGAACAACAAGATCATCAAGAACAACAAGAACAACAAGAACAAGAACAACAACAACAAGAACTACATGAACAACAACAACAAGAACGACAAGAACAACATCAACAAGAACAACAAAAACAACAACAACATGAACAACAAGAACAACAAGAACAGCAAGAACAACAAGAACAACAAGAACAACAAGAACAAGGACAGCAAGGACAACAACAAGAACTACATGAACGTCAACAACAAGAATAACAAGAACAACAACAACAAGTACAACAAGAACAGCAACAACATGAACAACAAGAACATCAACAACCAGAACAACAAGAACAACAAGAAGAACAAGAACAACAAGAACAACAAGAACAACAAGAACAACAAGAACAACAAGATCAAGAACAGCAAGAACAACAACAACAAGAACTACATGAACAACAACAACAAGAACGACAAGAACAACATCAACAAGAACAACAAAAACAACAACAACATGAACAACAAGAACAACAAGAACAGCAAGAACAACAAGAACAACAAGAACAACAAGAACAAGAACAGCAAGGACAACAACAACAAGAACTACATGAACGTCAACAACAAGAATAACAAGAACAACAACAACATGTACCACAAGAACATCAACAACCAGAACAACCAGAACAACAAGAACAACAAGAGTAACAAGAGCAACAAGAGCCACAAGAGCAACAAGAACAACAAGAACAACAAGAACAAGGACAGCAAGGTCAACAACAACAAGAACTACATGAACGTCAACAACAAGAATAACAAGAACAACAACAACATGAACGACAACAACATCAACAACCAGAACAACCAGAACAACAACAACAACAACATCAAGAACAACAACAAGAACAACAAGAACAAGAACAACAAGAACCACAACAACATGAACAACAAGAACATCAACAACCAGAACAACAAGAACAACAAGAAGAACAAGAACAACAAGAACAACAAGAACAACAAGAACAACAAGAACAACAAGATCAATAAGAACAACAAGAACAACAAGAACAACAAGAACAACAAGAACAACAAGAACAACAAGAACAACAAGAACAACAAGAACAACAAGAACAACAAGAACAACAAGAACAACAAGAACAACAAGAACAACAAGAACAACAAGAACAACAAGAACAACAAGAACAACAAGAACAACAAGAACAACAACAACAACAAGAACAACAAGAACAACAAGAACAACAAGAACAACAAGAACAACAAGAACAACAAGAGCAACAAGAACAACAAGAACAACAAGAACAACAAGAACAACAAGAACAACAAGAACAACAAGAACAACAAGAACAACAAGAACATCAAGAACAACAAGAACAACAAGAACAAGAACAACAACAACAAGAACTACATGAACAACAACAACAAGAACGACAAGAACAACATCAACAAGAACAACAAAAACAACAACAACATGAACAACAAGAACAACAAGAACAACAAGAACAGCAAGAACAACAAGAACAACAAGAACAACAAGAACAAGGACAGCAAGGACAACAACAACAAGAACTACATGAACGTCAACAACAAGAATAACAAGAACAACAACAACAAGTACAACAAGAACAACAACAACATGAACAACAAGAACATCAACAACCAGAACAACAAGAACAACAACAACAACAAAAGCAGGAACAACAACAACAACATCAAGAACAACAACAAGAACAACAAGAACAAGAACAACAACAACAAGAACAACTAGAACAACAACAACAAAAACAACAATAACATCAAGAACAGCACGAACAACAAGAACAACAAGAAGAAGAAGAAGAACAACAACAAGATCAACAAGAACAACAAGAACAACAAGAACAACAAGAACAACAAGAACAACAAGAACAACAAGAACAACAAGAACAACAAGAACAACAAGAACAACAAGAACAACAAGAACAACAAGAACAACAAGAACAACAAGAACAACAAGAACAACAAGAACATCAAGAACAACAAGAACAAGAACAGCAAGAACAACAACAACAAGAACTACATGAACAACAACAACAAGAACGACAAGAACAACATCAACAAGAACAACAAAAACAACAACAACATGAACAACAAGAACAACAAGAACAGCAAGAACAACAAGAACAACAAGAACAACAAGAACAAGAACAGCAAGGACAACAACAACAAGAACTACATGAACGTCAACAACAAGAATAACAAGAACAACAACAACATGTACCACAAGAACATCAACAACCAGAACAACCAGAACAACAAGAGTAACAAGAGCAACAAGAGCCACAAGAGGAACAAGAACAACAAGAACAACAAGAACAACAAGAACAAGGACAGCAAGGTCAACAACAACAAGAACTACATGAACGTCAACAACAAGAATAACAAGAACAACAACAACATGAACGACAAGAACATCAACAACCAGAACAACCAGAACAACAACAACAAGAACAACAAGAACAACAACAACATGAACAACAAGAACATCAACAACAAGAACAACAAGAACAACAAGAACAACAAGAACAACAAGAACAACAAGAACAACAAGAACAACAAGAACAACAAGAACAACAAGAACAAGAACAACAAGAACAACAAGAACAACAAGAACAAGAACAACAAGAACAACAAGAGCAACAAGAGCAACAAGAGCAACATGAACAACAAGAACAACAAGAACAACAAGAACATCAAGAACAACAAGATCTACAAGAACAACAAGAACGACAAGAACAGCCGGTACAACAAGAACAACAAGAACAACCTGAACAACAACAACAAGAACAACAACAAGAACAACAAGAACAACAACAACAACAACAACATGAACAACAAGAACCACTAGAACAAGAACAACAAGAACAACAAGAACAACAAGAACAACAAGAACAACAAGAGCAACAAGAACAACAAGAACAACAAGATCAACAAGAACAACAAGAACAACAAGAACAACAAGAACAACAAGAACAACAAGAACAACAAGAACAACAAGAACAACAAGAACAACAAGAACAACAAGAACAACAAGAACAACAAGAACAACAAGAACAACAAGAACAACAAGAACAACAAGAACAACAAGAACAACAAGAACAACAAGAACAACAAGAACAACAAGAACATCAAGAACAACAAGAACAACAAGAACAAGAACAACAACAACAAGAACTACATGAACAACAACAACAAGAACGACAAGAACAACATCAACAAGAACAACGAAAACAACAACAACATGAACAACAAGAACAACAAGAACAGCAAGAACAACAAGAACAACAAGAACAAGGACAGCAAGGACAACAACAACAAGAACTACATGAACGTCAACAACAAGAATAACAAGAACAACAACAACAAGTACAACAAGAACAACAACAACATGAACAACAAGAACATCAACAACCAGAACAACAAGAACAACAACAACAACAAAAGCAGGAACAACAACAACAACATCAAGAACAACAACAAGAACAACAAGAACAAGAGCAACAACAAAAAGAACAACTAGAACAACAACAACAAAAACAACAATAACATCAAGAACAGCACGAACAACAAGAACAACAACAAGAAGAAGAAGAACAACAACAAGATCAACAAGAACAACAAGAACAACAAGAACAACAAGAACAACAAGAACAACAAGAACAACAAGAACAACAAGAACAACAAGAACAACAAGAACAAGAACAGCAAGAACAACAACAACAAGAACTACATGAACAACAACAAGAAGAACGACAAGAACAACATCAAAAAGAACAACAAAAACAACAACAACATGAACAACAAGAACAACAAGAACAGCAAGAACAACAAGAACAACAAGAACAACAAGAACAAGAACAGCAAGGACAACAACAACAAGAACTACATGAACGTCAACAACAAGACTAACAAGAACAACAACAACATGTACCACAAGAACATCAACAACCAGAACAACCAGAACAACCAGAACAACAAGAACAACAAGAGCAACAAGAGCAACAAGAACAACAAGAACAACAAGAACAACAAGAACAACAAGAACAACAAGAACAACAAGAACAACAAGAACAACAAGAACAACAAGAACAACAAGAACAACAAGAACAACAAGAACAACAAGAACAACAAGAACAACAAGAACAACAAGAACAACAAGAACAACAAGAACAACAAGAACAACAAGAACAACAAGAACAACAAGAACAACAAGAACAACAAGAACAACAAGAACAACAAGAACAACAAGAACAACAAGAACAACAAGAACAACAAGAACAACAAGAACAACAAGAACAACAAGAACAACAAGAACAACAAGAACAACAAGAACAACAAGAACAACAAGAACAACAAGAACAACAAGAACAACAAGAACAACAAGAACAACAAGAACAACAAGAACAACAAGAACAACAAGAACAACAAGAACAACAAGAACAACAAGAACAACAAGAACAACAAGAACAACAAGAACAACAAGAACAACAAGAACAACAAGAACAACAAGAACAACAAGAACAACAAGAACAACAAGAACAACAAGAACAACAAGAACAACAAGAACAACAAGAACAACAAGATCATCAAGAACAACAAGAACAACAAGAACAAGAACAACAACAACAAGAACTACATGAACAACAACAACAAGAACGACAAGAACAACATCAACAAGAACAACAAAAACAACAACAACATGAACAACAAGAACAACAAGAACAGCAAGAACAACAAGAACAACAAGAACAACAAGAACAAGGACAGCAAGGACAACAACAAGAACTACATGAACGTCAACAACAAGAATAACAAGAACAACAACAACAAGTACAACAAGAACAGCAACAACATGAACAACAAGAACATCAACAACCAGAACAACAAGAACAACAACAACAACAAAAACAGGAACAACAACAACAACATCAAGAACAACAACAAGAACAACAAGAACAAGAACAACAACAACAAGAACAACAAGAACAACAAGAACAACAAGAACAACAAGAACAACAAGAACATCAAGAACAACAAGAACAACAAGAACAAGAACAACAACAACAAGAACTACATGAACAACAACAACAAGAACGACAAGAACAACATCAACAAGAACAACGAAAACAACAACAACATGAACAACAAGAACAACAAGAACAGCAAGAACAACAAGAACAACAAGAACAACAAGAACAAGGACAGCAAGGACAACAACAACAAGAACTACATGAACGTCAACAACAAGAATAACAAGAACAACAACAACAAGTACAACAAGAACAACAACAACATGAACAACAAGAACATCAACAACCAGAACAACAAGAACAACAACAACAACAAAAGCAGGAACAACAACAACAACATCAAGAACAACAACAAGAACAACAAGAACAAGAGCAACAACAAAAAGAACAACTAGAACAACAACAACAAAAACAACAATAACATCAAGAACAGCACGAACAACAAGAACAACAAGAAGAAGAAGAAGAACAACAACAAGATCAACAAGAACAACAAGAACAACAAGAACAACAAGAACAACAAGAACAACAAGAACAACAAGAACAACAAGAACAACAAGAACAACAAGAACAAGAACAGCAAGAACAACAACAACAAGAACTACATGAACAACAACAAGAAGAACGACAAGAACAACATCAACAAGAACAACCAAAACAACAACAACATGATCAACAAGAACAACAAGAACAGCAAGAACAACAAGAACAACAAGAACAACAAGAACAAGAACAGCAAGGACAACAACAACAAGAACTACATGAACGTCAACAACAAGAATAACAAGAACAACAACAACATGTACCACAAGAACATCAACAACCAGAACAACCAGAACAACAAGAACAACAAGAGGAACAAGAGCAACAAGAGCCACAATAGCAACAAGAACAACAAGAACAACAAGAACAACAAGAACAACAAGAACAACAAGAACAACAAGAGCAACAAGAACAGCAAGAACAACAAGAACAACAAGAACAACAAGAACAACAAGAACAACAAGAATAAGGACAGCAAGGTGAACAACAACAAGAACTACATGAACGTCAACAACAAGAATAACAAGAACAACAACAACATGAACGACAAGAACATCAACAACCAGAACAACCAGAACAACAACAACAAGAACAACAAGAACAACAACAACATGAACAACAAGAACATCAACAACAAGAACAACAAGAACAACAAGAACAACAAGAACAACAAGAACGACAAGAACAACAAGAACAAGAACAACAAGAACAACAAGAACAACAAGAACAAGAACAACAAGAACAACAAGAGCAACAAGAGCAACAAGAGCAACTTGAACAACAAGAACAACAAGAACAACAAGAACATCAAGAACAACAAGATCTACAAGAACAACAAGAACGACAAGAACAGCCGGTACAACAAGAACAACAAGAACAACCTGAACAACAACAACAAGAACAACAACAAGAACAACAAGAACAACAACAACAACAACAACATGAACAACAAGAACCACTAGAACAAGAACAACAAGAACAACAAGAACAACAAGAACAACAAGAACAACAAGAGCAACAAGAACAACAAGAACAACAAGATCAACAAGAACAACAAGAACAACAAGAACAACAAGAACAACAAGAACAACAAGAACAACAAGAACAACAAGAACAACAAGAACAACAAGAACAACAAGAACAACAAGAACAACAAGAACAACAAGAACAACAAGAACAACAAGAACAACAAGAACAACAAGAACAACAAGAACAACAAGAACAACAAGAACAACAAGAACATCAAGAACAACAAGAACAACAAGAACAAGAACAACAACAACAAGAACTACATGAACAACAACAACAAGAACGACAAGAACAACATCAACAAGAACAACGAAAACAACAACAACATGAACAACAAGAACAACAAGAACAGCAAGAACAACAAGAACAACAAGAACAACAAGAACAAGGACAGCAAGGACAACAACAACAAGAACTACATGAACGTCAACAACAAGAATAACAAGAACAACAACAACAAGTACAACAAGAACAACAACAACATGAACAACAAGAACATCAACAACCAGAACAACAAGAACAACAACAACAACAAAAGCAGGAACAACAACAACAACATCAAGAACAACAACAAGAACAACAAGAACAAGAGCAACAACAAAAAGAACAACTAGAACAACAACAACAAAAACAACAATAACATCAAGAACAGCACGAACAACAAGAACAACAAGAAGAAGAAGAAGAACAACAACAAGATCAACAAGAACAACAAGAACAACAAGAACAACAAGAACAACAAGAACAACAAGAACAACAAGGACAACAAGAACAAGAACAGCAAGAACAACAACAACAAGAACTACATGAACAACAACAAGAAGAACGACAAGAACAACATCAACAAGAACAACAAAAACAACAACAACATGAACAACAAGAACAACAAGAACAGCAAGAACAACAAGAACAACAAGAACAACAAGAACAAGAACAGCAAGGACAACAACAACAAGAACTACATGAACGTCAACAACAAGAATAACAAGAACAACAACAACATGTACCACAAGAACATCAACAACCAGAACAACCAGAACAACAAGAACAACAAGAGCAACAAGAGCAACAAGAACAACAAGAACAACAAGAACAACAAGAACAACAAGAACAACAAGAACAACAAGAACAACAAGAACAACAAGAACAACAAGAACAACAAGAACAACAAGAACAACAAGAACAACAAGAACAACAAGAACAACAAGAACAACAAGAACAACAAGAACAACAAGAACAACAAGAACAACAAGAACAACAAGAACAACAAGAACAACAAGAACAACAAGAACAACAAGAACAACAAGAACTACATGAACGTCAACAACAAGAATAACAAGAACAACAACAACAAGTACAACAAGAACAGCAACAACCAGAACAACAAGAACATCAACAACCAGAACAACAAGAACAACAACAACAACAAAAACAGGAACAACAACAACAACATCAAGAACAACAACAAGAACAACAAGAACAAGAACAACAACAACAAGAACAACAAGAACAACAAGAACAACAAGAACAACAAGAACAACAAGAACATCAAGAACAACAAGAACAACAAGAACAAGAACAACAACAACAAGAACTACATGAACAACAACAACAAGAACGACAAGAACAACATCAACAAGAACAACGAAAACAACAACAACATGAACAACAAGAACAACAAGAACAGCAAGAACAACAAGAACAACAAGAACAACAAGAACAAGGACAGCAAGGACAACAACAACAAGAACTACATGAACGTCAACAACAAGAATAACAAGAACAACAACAACAAGTACAACAAGAACAACAACAACATGAACAACAAGAACATCAACAACCAGAACAACAAGAACAACAACCACAACAAAAGCAGGAACAACAACAACAACATCAAGAACAACAACAAGAACAACAAGAACAAGAGCAACAACAAAAAGAACAACTAGAACAACAACAACAAAAACAACAATAACATCAAGAACAGCACGAACAACAAGAACAACAAGAAGAAGAAGAAGAACAACAACAAGATCAACAAGAACAACAAGAACAACAAGAACAACAAGAACAACAAGAACAACAAGAACAACAAGAACAACAAGAACAACAAGAACAAGAACAGCAAGAACAACAAGAACAACAAGAACAACAAGAACAACAAGAACAACAAGAACAACAAGAACAACAAGAACAACAAGAACAACAAGAACAACAAGAACAACAAGAACAACAAGAACAACAAGAACAACAAGAACAACAAGAACAACAAGAACAACAAGAACAACAAGAACAACAAGAACAACAAGAACAACAAGAACAACAAGAACAACAAGAACAACAAGAACAACAAGAACAACAAGAACAACAAGAACAACAAGAACAACAAGAACAACAAGAACAACAAGAACAACAAGAACAACAAGAACAACAAGAACAACAAGAACAACAAGAACAACAAGAACAACAAGAACAACAAGAACATCAAGAACAACAAGAACAACAGGAACAAGAACAACAACAACAAGAACCACATGAACAACAACAACAAGAACGACAAGAACAACATCAACAAGAACAACAAAAACAACAACAACATGAACAACAAGAACAACAAGAACAGCAAGAACAACAAGAACAACAAGAACAACAAGAACAAGGACAGCAAGGACAACAACAAGAACTACATGAACGTCAACAACAAGAATAACAAGAACAACAACAACAAGTACAACAAGAACAGCAACAACATGAACAACAAGAACATCAACAACCAGAACAACAAGAACAACAACAACAACAAAAACAGGAACAACAACAACAACATCAAGAACAACAACAAGAACAACAAGAACAAGAACAACAACAACAAGAACAACTAGAACAACAACAACAAAAACAACAAGAACATCAAGAACAGCACGAACAACAAGGACAACAAGAAGAAGAAGAACAACAACAACAAGATCAACAAGAACAACAAGAACAACAAGAACAACAAGAACAACAAGAACAACAAGAACAACAAGAACAACAAGAACAACAAGAACAAGAACAGCAAGAACAACAACAACAAGAACTACATGAACAACAACAACAAGAACGACAAGAACAACATCAACAAGAACAACCAAAACAACAACAACATGAACAACAAGAACAACAAGAACAGCAAGAACAACAAGAACAACAAGAGCAACAAGAACAACAAGAACAACAAGAAAAGCAAGAACAACAAGAATAACAAGAACAACAAGAACAACAAGAACAACAAGAACAACAAGAACAACAAGAACAACAAAAACAACAAGAACAACAAGAACAACAAGAACAACAAGAACAACAAGAACAACAAGAACAACAAGAACAACAACAACAAGAACAACAAGAACAGCAAGAACAACAAGAACAACAAGAACAACAAGAACAACAAGAACATCAAGAACAACAAGAACAACAAGAGCAACAAGAACAACAAGAACAACAAGAACAACCTGAACAACAACAACAAGACCAACAACAAGAACAACAAGAACAACAACAACAAGTACAACAAGAACAACAACAACATGAACAACAAGAACATCAACAACCAGAACAACAAGAACAACAACAACAACAAAAACAGGAACAACAACAACAACATCAAGAACAACAACAAGAACAACAAGAACAAGAACAACAAGAACCACAACAACATGAACAACAAGAACATCAACAACCAGAACAACAAGAACAACAAGAAGAACAAGAACAACAAGAACAACAAGAACAACAAGAACAACAAGAACAACAAGATCAATAAGAACAACAAAAACAACAAGAACAACAAGAACAACAAGAACAACAAGAACAACAAGAACAACAAGAACAACAAGAACAACAAGAACAACAAGAACAACAAGAACAACAAGAACAACAAGAACAACAAGAACAACAAGAACAACAAGAACAACAAGAACAACAAGAACAACAAGAACAACAAGAACAACAAGAACAACAAGAACAACAAGAACAACAAGAACAACAAGAACAACAAGAACAACAAGAACAACAAGAACATCAAGAACAACAAGAACAACAAGAACAAGAACAACAACAGCAAGAACTACATGAACAACAACAACAAGAACGACAAGAACAACATCAACAAGAACAACAAAAACAACAACAACAAGAACAGCAAGAACAACAAGAACAGCAAGAACAACAAGAATAACAAGAACAACAAGAACAAGGACAGCAAGGACAACAACAACAAGAACTACATGAACGTCAACAACAAGAATAACAAGAACAACAGCAACAAGTACAACAAGAACAACAACAACATGAACAACAAGAACATCAACAACCAGAACAACAAGAACAACAACAACAACAAAAACAGGAACAACAACAACAACATCAAGAACAACAACAAGAACAACAAGAACAAGAACAACAACAACAAGAACAACTAGAACAACAACAACAAAAACTACAAGAACATCAAGAACAGCACGAACAACAAGAACAACAAGAAGAAGAAGAACAACAACAACAAGATCAACAAGAACAACAAGAACAACAAGAGCAACAAGAACAACAAGAACAACAAGAACAACAAGAACAAGAACAGCAAGAACAACAACAACAAGAACTACATGAACAACAACAACAAGAACGACAAGAACAACATCAACAAGAACAACAAAAACAACAACAACATGAACAACAAGAACAACAAGAACAGCAAGAACAACAAGAACAACAAGAACAACAAGAACAAGAACAGCAAGGACAACAACAACAAGAACTACATGAACGTCAACAACAAGAATAACAAGAACAACAACAACATGTACCACAAGAACATCAACAACCAGAACAACCAGAACAACAAGAACAACAAGAGCAACAAGAACAACAAGAACAACAAGAACAACAAGAACAACAAGAACAACAAGAACAACAAGAACAACAAGAGCAACGAGAACAACAAGAACAACAAGAACAACAAAAACAACAATAACATCAAGAACAGCACGAACAACAAGAACAACAAGAAGAAGAAGAAGAACAACAACAAGATCAACAAGAACAACAAGAACAACAAGAACAACAAGAACAACAAGAACAACAAGAACAACAAGAACAACAAGAACAACAAGAACAACAAGAACAACAAGAACAACAAGAACAAGAACAGCAAGAACAACAACAACAAGAACTACCTGAACAACAACAACAAGAACGACAAGAACAACAGCAACAAGAACAACAAAAACAACAACAACATGAACAACAAGAACAACAAGAACAGCAAGAACAACAAGAACAACAAGAACAACAAGAACAACAAGAACAAGAACAGCAAGGACAACAACAACAAGAACTACATGAACGTCAACAACAAGAATAACAAGAACAACAACAACATGTACCACAAGAACATCAACAACCAGAACAACCAGAACAACAAGAACAACAAGAGCAACAAGAGCAACAAGAACATCAAGAACAACAAGAGCAACAAGAACAACAAGAACAACAGGAAAAGCAAGAACAACAAGAACAACAAGAACAACTAGAACAACAAGAGCAACAAGAACAACAAGAACAACAAGAACAACAAGAACAACAAGCACAACAAGAACAACAAGAACAACAAGAACAAAAAAGAACAAAAACAGGAACAACAACAACAACAACAACAATAACAACAACAAGAACAACAAGAACAACAAGAACAACAAGAACAACAAGAACAACAAGCACAACAAGAACAACAAGAACAACAAGAACAAAAAAGAACAAAAACAGGAACAACAACAACAACAACAACAACAATAACAACAACAAGAACAACAAGAACAACAAGAACAACAAGAACAACAAGAACAACAAGAACAACAAGAACAACAAGAACAACAAGAACAACAAGAACAACGAGAACAACAAGAACAACAAGAACAACAAGAACATCAACAACCAGAACAACAAGAACAACAACAAGAACATCAACAACCAGAACAACAAGAACAACAACAAGAACAACTAGAACAAGAACAACAAGAACAACAAGAACAACAAGAACATCAAGAACAACAAGAACAACAAGAACAACAAGAACAACAAGAAGATCAAGAACAACAAGAACAACAAGAACGACAAGAACAGCCGGTACAACAAGAACAACAAGAACAACCTGAACAACAACAACAACAAGAACAACAAGAACAACAACAACAACAACAACATGAACAACAAGAACAACAAGAAGAACAAGAACAACAAGAACAACAAGAGCAACAAGAACAACAAGAACAAGAACAACAACAACAAGAACTACATGAACAACAACAACAAGAACGACAAGAACAACATCAACAAGAACAACGAAAACAACAACAACATGAACAACAAGAACAACAAGAACAGCAAGAACAACAAGAACAACAAGAACAACAAGAACAAGGACAGCAAGGACAACAACAACAAGAACTACATGAACGTCAACAACAAGAATAACAAGAACAACAACAACAAGTACAACAAGAACAACAACAACATGAACAACAAGAACATCAACAACCAGAACAACAAGAACAACAACAACAACAAAAGCAGGAACAACAACAACAACATCAAGAACAACAACAAGAACAACAAGAACAAGAGCAACAACAAAAAGAACAACTAGAACAACAACAACAAAAACAACAATAACATCAAGAACAGCACGAACAACAAGAACAACAAGAAGAAGAAGAAGAACAACAACAAGATCAACAAGAACAACAAGAACAACAAGAACAACAAGAACAACAAGAACAACAAGAACAACAAGAACAACAAGAACAAGAACAGCAAGAACAACAACAACAAGAACTACATGAACAACAACAAGAAGAACGACAAGAACAACAAGAACATCAACAACAAGAACAACAAGAACAACAAGAACAACAAGAACAACAAGAACAACAAGAACAACAAGAACAACAAGAACAAGAACAACAAGAACAACAAGAACAACAACAACAACAAAAGCAGGAACAACAACAACAACATCAAGAACAACAACAAGAACAACAAGAACAAGAGCAACAACAAAAAGAACAACTAGAACAACAACAACAAAAACAACAATAACATCAAGAACAGCACGAACAACAAGAACAACAAGAAGAAGAAGAAGAACAACAACAAGATCAACAAGAACAACAAGAACAACAAGAACAACAAGAACAACAAGAACAACAACAACAACAAGAACAACAAGAACAACAAGAACAACAAGAACAACAAGAACAACAAGAACAAGAACAGCAAGAACAACAACAACAAGAACTACATGAACAACAACAAGAAGAACGACAAGAACAACATCAACAAGAACAACCAAAACAACAACAACATGATCAACAAGAACAACAAGAACAGCAAGAACAACAAGAACAACAAGAACAACAAGAACAAGAACAGCAAGGACAACAACAACAAGAACTACATGAACGTCAACAACAAGAATAACAAGAACAACAACAACATGTACCACAAGAACATCAACAACCAGAACAACCAGAACAACAAGAACAACAAGAGGAACAAGAGCAACAAGAGCCACAATAGCAACAAGAACAACAAGAACAACAAGAACAACAAGAACAACAAGAGCAACAAGAACAGCAAGAACAACAAGAACAACAAGAACAACAAGAACAACAAGAACAACAAGAATAAGGACAGCAAGGTGAACAACAACAAGAACTACATGAACGTCAACAACAAGAATAACAAGAACAACAACAACATGAACGACAAGAACATCAACAACCAGAACAACCAGAACAACAACAACAAGAACAACAAGAACAACAACAACATGAACAACAAGAACATCAACAACAAGAACAACAAGAACAACAAGAACAACAAGAACAACAAGAACAACAAGAACAACAAGAACAACAAGAACAAGAACAACAAGAACAACAAGAACAACAAGAACAAGAACAACAAGAACAACAAGAGCAACAAGAGCAACAAGAGCAACATGAACAACAAGAACAACAAGAACAACAAGAACATCAAGAACAACAAGATCTACAAGAACAACAAGAACGACAAGAACAGCCGGTACAACAAGAACAACAAGAACAACCTGAACAACAACAACAAGAACAACAACAAGAACAACAAGAACAACAACAACAACAACAACATGAACAACAAGAACCACTAGAACAAGAACAACAAGAACAACAAGAACAACAAGAACAACAAGAACAACAAGAGCAACAAGAACAACAAGAACAACAAGATCAACAAGAACAACAAGAACAACAAGAACAACAAGAACAACAAGAACAACAAGAACAACAAGAACAACAAGAACAACAAGAACAACAAGAACAACAAGAACAACAAGAACAACAAGAACAACAAGAACAACAAGAACAACAAGAACAACAAGAACAACAAGAACAACAAGAACAACAAGAACAACAAGAACAACAAGAACAACAAGAACAACAAGAACAACAAGATCATCAAGAACAACAAGAACAACAAGAACAAGAACAACAACAACAAGAACTACATGAACAACAACAACAAGAACGACAAGAACAACATCAACAAGAACAACAAAAACAACAACAACATGAACAACAAGAACAACAAGAACAGCAAGAACAACAAGAACAACAAGAGCAACAAGAACAAGGACAGCAAGGACAACAACAAGAACTACATGAACGTCAACAACAAGAATAACAAGAACAACAACAACAAGTACAACAAGAACAGCAACAACATGAACAACAAGAACATCAACAACCAGAACAACAAGAACAACAACAACAACAAAAACAGGAACAACAACAACAACATCAAGAACAACAACAAGAACAACAAGAACAAGAACAACAACAACAAGAACAACAAGAACAACAAGAACAACAAGAACAACAAGAACAACAAGAACAACAAGAACAACAAGAACATCAAGAACAACAAGAACAACAAGAACAAGAACAACAACAACAAGAACTACATGAACAACAACAACAAGAACGACAAGAACAACATCAACAAGAACAACGAAAACAACAACAACATGAACAACAAGAACAACAAGAACAGCAAGAACAGCAAGAACAACAAGAACAACAAGAACAACAAGAACAAGGACAGCAAGGACAACAACAACAAGAACTACATGAACGTCAACAACAAGAATAACAAGAACAACAACAACAAGTACAACAAGAACAACAACAACATGAACAACAAGAACATCAACAACCAGAACAACAAGAACAACAACAACAACAAAAGCAGGAACAACAACAACAACATCAAGAACAACAACAAGAACAACAAGAACAAGAGCAACAACAAAAAGAACAACTAGAACAACAACAACAAAAACAACAATAACATCAAGAACAGCACGAACAACAAGAACAACAAGAAGAAGAAGAAGAACAACAACAAGATCAACAAGAACAACAAGAACAACAAGAACAACAAGAACAACAAGAACAACAAGAACAACAAGAACAACAAGAACAACAAGAACAACAAGAACAACAAGAACAAGAACAGCAAGAACAACAACAACAAGAACTACATGAACAACAACAAGAAGAACGACAAGAACAACATCAACAAGAACAACCAAAACAACAACAACATGATCAACAAGAACAACAAGAACAGCAAGAACAACAAGAACAACAAGAACAACAAGAACAAGAACAGCAAGGACAACAACAACAAGAACTACATGAACGTCAACAACAAGAATAACAAGAACAACAACAACATGTACCACAAGAACATCAACAACCAGAACAACCAGAACAACAAGAACAACAAGAGGAACAAGAGCAACAAGAGCCACAATAGCAACAAGAACAACAAGAACAACAAGAACAACAAGAACAACAAGAGCAACAAGAACAGCAAGAACAACAAGAACAACAAGAACAACAAGAACAACAAGAACAACAAGAATAAGGACAGCAAGGTGAACAACAACAAGAACTACATGAACGTCAACAACAAGAATAACAAGAACAACAACAACATGAACGACAAGAACATCAACAACCAGAACAACCAGAACAACAACAACAAGAACAACAAGAACAACAACAACATGAACAACAAGAACATCAACAACAAGAACAACAAGAACAACAAGAACAACAAGAACAACAAGAACAACAAGAACAACAAGAACAACAAGAACAACAAGAACAAGAACAACAAGAACAACAAGAACAACAAGAACAAGAACAACAAGAACAACAAGAGCAACAAGAGCAACAAGAGCAACATGAACAACAAGAACAACAAGAACAACAAGAACATCAAGAACAACAAGATCTACAAGAACAACAAGAACGACAAGAACAGCCGGTACAACAAGAACAACAAGAACAACCTGAACAACAACAACAAGAACAACAACAAGAACAACAAGAACAACAACAACAACAACAACATGAACAACAAGAACCACTAGAACAAGAACAACAAGAACAACAAGAACAACAAGAACAACAAGAACAACAAGAGCAACAAGAACAACAAGAACAACAAGATCAACAAGAACAACAAGAACAACAAGAACAACAAGAACAACAAGAACAACAAGAACAACAAGAACAACAAGAACAACAAGAACAACAAGAACAACAAGAACAACAAGAACAACAAGAACAACAAGAACAACAAGAACAACAAGAACAACAAGAACAACAAGAACAACAAGAACAACAAGAACAACAAGAACAACAAGAACATCAAGAACAACAAGAACAACAAGAACAAGAACAACAACAACAAGAACTACATGAACAACAACAACAAGAACGACAAGAACCACATCAACAAGAACAACGAAAACAACAACAACATGAACAACAAGAACAACAAGAACAGCAAGAACAACAAGAACAACAAGAACAACAAGAACAAGGACAGCAAGGACAACAACAACAAGAACTACATGAACGTCAACAACAAGAATAACAAGAACAACAACAACAAGTACAACAAGAACAACAACAACATGAACAACAAGAACATCAACAACCAGAACAACAAGAACAACAACAACAACAAAAGCAGGAACAACAACAACAACATCAAGAACAACAACAAGAACAACAAGAACAAGAGCAACAACAAAAAGAACAACTAGAACAACAACAACAAAAACAACAATAACATCAAGAACAGCACGAACAACAAGAACAACAAGAAGAAGAAGAAGAACAACAACAAGATCAACAAGAACAACAAGAACAACAAGAACAACAAGAACAACAAGAACAACAAGAACAACAAGAACAACAAGAACAACAAGAACAACAAGAACAACAAGAACAACAAGAACAAGAACAGCAAGAACAACAACAACAAGAACTACATGAACAACAACAAGAAGAACGACAAGAACAACATCAACAAGAACAACAAAAACAACAACAACATGAACAACAAGAACAACAAGAACAGCAAGAACAACAAGAACAACAAGAACAACAAGAACAAGAACAGCAAGGACAACAACAACAAGAACTACATGAACGTCAACAACAAGAATAACAAGAACAACAACAACATGTACCACAAGAACATCAACAACCAGAACAACCAGAACAACAAGAACAACAAGAGCAACAAGAGCAACAAGAACAACAAGAACAACAAGAACAACAAGAACAACAAGAACAACAAGAACAACAAGAACAACAAGAACAACAAGAACAACAAGAACAACAAGAACAACAAGAACAACAAGAACAACAAGAACAACAAGAACAACAAGAACAACAAGAACAACAAGAACAACAAGAACAACAAGAACAACAAGAACAACAAGAACAACAAGAACAACAAGAACAACAAGAACAACAAGAACAACAAGAACAACAAGAACAACAAGAACAACAAGAACAACAAGAACAACAAGAACATCAAGAACAACAAGAACAACAAGAACAACAAGAACAACAAGAAGATCAAGAACAACAAGAACAACAAGAAGATCAAGAACAACAAGAACAACAAGAACGACAAGAACAGCCGGTACAACAAGAACAACAAGAACAACCTGAACAACAACAACAACAACAACAACAACAACAACAACAACAACATGAACAACAAGAACAACAAGAAGAACAAGAACAACAAGAACAACAAGAACAACAAGAACAACAAGAACAACAAGAACAACAAGAACAACAAGAACAACAAGAACAACAAGAACAACAAGAACAACAAGAACAACAAGAACAACAAGAACAACAAGAACAACAAGAACAACAAGAACAACAAGAACAACAAGAACAACAAGAACAACAAGAACAACAAGAACAACAAGAACAACAAGAACAACAAGAACAACAAGAACAGCCGGTACAACAAGAACAACAAGAACAACAAGAACAACAAGAACAACAAGAACAACAAGAACAACAAGAACAACTAGAACAACAAGAACAACAAGAACAACAAGAACAACAAGAACAACAAGAGCAACAAGAACAGCAAGATCAACAAGAACAACAAGAACAACAAGAAAAACAAGAACATCAAGAACAACAAGAACAACAAGAGCAACAAGAACAACAAGAACAACAAGAACAACCTGAACAACAACAACAAGAACAACAACAAGAACAACAAGAACAACAACAACAAGTACAACAAGAACAACAACAACATGAACAACAAGAACATCAAGAACAACAAGAACAACAAGAGCAACAAGAACAACAAGAACAACAAGAACAACCTGAACAACAACAACAAGAACAACAACAAGAACAACAAGAACAACAAGAACAAGTACAACAAGAACAACAACAACATGAACAACAAGAACATCAACAACCAGAACAACAAGAACAACAACAACAACAAAAACAGGAACAACAATAACAACATCAAGAACAACAACAAGAACAACAAGAACAAGAACAACAAGAACCACAACAACATGAACAGCAAGAACATCAACAACCAGAACAACAAGAACAACAAGAAGAACAAGAACAACAAGAACAACAAGAACAGCAAGAACAACAAGAACAACAAGAACAACAAGAACAACAAGAACAACAAGAACAACAAGAACAACAAGAACAACAAGAACAACAAGAACAACAAGAACAACAAGAACAACAAGAACAACAAGAACAACAAGAACAACAAGAACAACAAGAACAACAAGAAGAACAAGAACAACAAGAACAACAAGAACAACAAGAACAACAAGAACAACAAGAACAACAAGAACAACAAGAACAACAAGAACAACAAGAACATCAAGAACAACAAGAACAACAAGAACAAGAACAGCAACAACAAGAACTACATGAACAACAACAACAAGAACGACAAGAACAACATCAACAAGAACAACAAAAACAACAACAACATGAACAACAAGAACAACAAAACAGCAAGAACAACAAGAACAACAAGAACAACAAGAACAAGGACAGCAAGGACAACAACAACAAGAACTACATGAACGTCAACAACAAGAATAACAAGAACAACAACAACAAGTACAACAAGAACAACAACAACATGAACAACAAGAACATCAACAACCAGAACAACAAGAACAACAACAACAACAAAAGCAGGAACAACAACAACAACATCAAGAACAACAACAAGAACAACAAGAACAAGAACAACAACAACAAGAACAACTAGAACAACAACAACAAAAACAACAATAACATCAAGAACAGCACGAACAACAAGAACAACAAGAAGAAGAAGAAGAACAACAACAAGATCAACAAGAACAACAAGAACAACAAGAACAACAAGGACAACAAGAACAAGAACAGCAAGAACAACAACAACAAGAACTACATGAGCAACAACAACAAGAACGACAAGAACAACATCAACAAGAACAACAAAAACAACAACAACATGAACAACAAGAACAACAAGAACAGCAAGAACAACAAGAACAACAAGAACAACAAGAACAACAAGAACAAGAACAGCAAGGACAACAACAACAAGAACTACATGAACGTCAACAACAAGAATAACAAGAACAACAACAACATGTACCACAAGAACATCAACAATCAGAACAACCAGAACAACAAGAACAACAAGAGCAACAAGAACAACAAGAGCAACAAGAACAACAAGATCAACAAGAACAACAAGAACAACAAGAACAACAAGAACAACAAGAACAACAAGAACAACAAGAGCAACAAGAACAACAAGAACAACAAGAACAACAAGAACAACAAGAGCAACAAGAACAACAAGAACAACAAGAACAACAAGAACAACAAGAGCAACAAGAACAACAAGATCAACAAGAACAACAAGAACAAGGACAGCAAGGACAACAACAACAAGAGCTACATGAACGTCAACAACAAGAATAACAAGAACAACAACAACAAGTACAACAAGAACAACAACAACATGAACAACAAGAACATCAACAACCAGAACAGCAAGAACAACAACAACAACAAAAACAGGAACAACAACAACAACATCAAGAACAACAACAAGAACAACAACAACAAGAACAACTAGAACAACAACAACAAAAACAACAAGAACATCAAGAACAGCACGAACAACAAGAACAACAAGAAGAAGAACAACAACAACAACAAGATCAACAAGAACAACAAGAACAACAAGAACAACAAGAACAACAAGAACAACAAGAACAACAAGAACAAGAACAGCAAGAACAACAACAACAAGAACTACATGAACAACAACAACAAGAACGACAAGAACAACATCAACAAGAACAACAAAAACAACAACAACATGAACAACAAGAACAGCAAGAACAACAAGAACAACAAGAACAACAAGAACAAGAACATCAAGGACAACAACAACAAGAACTACATGAACGTCAACAACAAGAATAACAAGAACAACAACAACATGTACCACAAGAACATCAACAACCAGAACAACCAGAACAACAAGAACAACAAGAGCAACAAGAGCAACAAGAGCCACAATAGCAACAAGAACAACAAGAACAACAAGAACAACAAGAACAACAAGAACAGCAAGAACAACAAGAACAACAAGAACAACAAGAACAACAAGAACAACAAGAACAACAAGAACAACAAGAACAACAAGAACAGCCGGTACAACAAGAACAACAAGAACAACAAGAACAACAAGAACAACAAGAACAACAAGAACAACAAGAACAACTAGAACAACAAGAACAACAAGAACAACAAGAACAACAAGAACAACAAGAGCAACAAGAACAGCAAGATCAACAAGAACAACAAGAACAACAAGAAAAACAAGAACATCAAGAACAACAAGAACAACAAGAGCAACAAGAACAACAAGAACAACAAGAACAACCTGAACAACAACAACAAGAACAACAACAAGAACAACAAGAACAACAACAACAAGTACAACAAGAACAACAACAACATGAACAACAAGAACATCAAGAACAACAAGAACAACAAGAGCAACAAGAACAACAAGAACAACAAGAACAACCTGAACAACAACAACAAGAACAACAACAAGAACAACAAGAACAACAAGAACAAGTACAACAAGAACAACAACAACATGAACAACAAGAACATCAACAACCAGAACAACAAGAACAACAACAACAACAAAAACAGGAACAACAATAACAACATCAAGAACAACAACAAGAACAACAAGAACAAGAACAACAAGAACCACAACAACATGAACAGCAAGAACATCAACAACCAGAACAACAAGAACAACAAGAAGAACAAGAACAACAAGAACAACAAGAACAGCAAGAACAACAAGAACAACAAGAACAACAAGAACAACAAGAACAACAAGAACAACAAGAACAACAAGAACAACAAGAACAACAAGAACAACAAGAACAACAAGAACAACAAGAACAACAAGAACAACAAGAACAACAAGAACAACAAGAAGAACAAGAACAACAAGAACAACAAGAACAACAAGAACAACAAGAACAACAAGAACAACAAGAACAATAAGAACAACAAGAACAACAAGAACATCAAGAACAACAAGAACAACAAGAACAAGAACAGCAACAACAAGAACTACATGAACAACAACAACAAGAACGACAAGAACAACATCAACAAGAACAACAAAAACAACAACAACATGAACAACAAGAACAACAAAACAGCAAGAACAACAAGAACAACAAGAACAACAAGAACAAGGACAGCAAGGACAACAACAACAAGAACTACATGAACGTCAACAACAAGAATAACAAGAACAACAACAACAAGTACAACAAGAACAACAACAACATGAACAACAAGAACATCAACAACCAGAACAACAAGAACAACAACAACAACAAAAGCAGGAACAACAACAACAACATCAAGAACAACAACAAGAACAACAAGAACAAGAACAACAACAACAAGAACAACTAGAACAACAACAACAAAAACAACAATAACATCAAGAACAGCACGAACAACAAGAACAACAAGAAGAAGAAGAAGAACAACAACAAGATCAACAAGAACAACAAGAACAACAAGAACAACAAGGACAACAAGAACAAGAACAGCAAGAACAACAACAACAAGAACTACATGAACAACAACAACAAGAACGACAAGAACAACATCAACAAGAACAACAAAAACAACAACAACATGAACAACAAGAACAACAAGAACAGCAAGAACAACAAGAACAACAAGAACAACAAGAACAACAAGAACAAGAACAGCAAGGACAACAACAACAAGAACTACATGAACGTCAACAACAAGAATAACAAGAACAACAACAACATGTACCACAAGAACATCAACAATCAGAACAACCAGAACAACAAGAACAACAAGAGCAACAAGAACAACAAGAGCAACAAGAACAACAAGAACAACAAGAACAACAAGAACAACAAGAACAACAAGAACAACAAGAGCAACAAGAACAACAAGAACAACAAGAACAACAAGAACAACAAGAGCAACAAGAACAACAAGAACAACAAGAACAACAAGAACAACAAGAGCAACAAGAACAACAAGATCAACAAGAACAACAAGAACAAGGACAGCAAGGACAACAACAACAAGAACTACATGAACGTCAACAACAAGAATAACAAGAACAACAACAACAAGTACAACAAGAACAACAACAACATGAACAACAAGAACATCAACAACCAGAACAGCAAGAACAACAACAACAACAAAAACAGGAACAACAACAACAACATCAAGAACAACAACAAGAACAACAACAACAAGAACAACTAGAACAACAACAACAAAAACAACAAGAACATCAAGAACAGCACGAACAACAAGAACAACAAGAAGAAGAACAACAACAACAACAAGATCAACAAGAACAACAAGAACAACAAGAACAACAAGAACAACAAGAACAACAAGAACAACAAGAACAACAAGAACAAGAACAGCAAGAACAACAACAACAAGAACTACATGAACAACAACAACAAGAACGACAAGAACAACATCAACAAGAACAACAAAAACAACAACAACATGAACAACAAGAACAGCAAGAACAACAAGAACAACAAGAACAACAAGAACAAGAACATCAAGGACAACAACAACAAGAACTACATGAACGTCAACAACAAGAATAACAAGAACAACAACAACATGTACCACAAGAACATCAACAACCAGAACAACCAGAACAACAAGAACAACAAGAGCAACAAGAGCAACAAGAGCCACAATAGCAACAAGAACAACAAGAACAACAAGAACAACAAGAACAACAAGAACAGCAAGAACAACAAGAACAACAAGAACAACAAGAACAACAAGAATAAGGACAGCAAGGTCAACAACAACAAGAACTACATGAACGTCAACAACAAGAATAACAAGAACAACAACAACATGAACGACAAGAACATCAACAACCAGAACAACCAGAACAACAACAACAAGAACAACAAGAACAACAACAACATGAACAACAAGAACATCAACAACCAGAACAACAAGAACAACAAGAACAACAAGAGCAACAAGAGCAACAAGAGCAACATGAACAACAAGAACAACAAGAACAACAAGAACAACAACAACAGGAACAACAAGAACAACAAGAACAGCAAGAACAACAACAACAACAACATCAAGAACAACAACAAGAACAACAAGAACAAGAACAACAAGAACAACAACAACATGTACAACAAGAACATCAACAACCAGAACAACAAGAACAACAAGAACAACAAGAACAATAACAACAAGAACAACAAGAACAACAAGAACAACAAGAACAAGAACAACAAGAACAACAAGAACAACAACAACATGAACCACAAGAACATCAACAGCCAGAACAACCAGAACAACAAGAACAACAAGAGCAACAAGAGCAACAAGAGCAACATGGACAACAAGAACAACAAGAACAACAAGAACAACAAGAACAACAAGAACAACAACAACAGGAACAACAAGAACAACAAGAACAGCAAGAACAACAAGAACAAGAACAGCAAGAGCAACAACAACAAGAACTACATGAACAACAAGAACATCAACAACCAGAGCAACAAGAACAACAACAACAAGAACAACTAGAACAACAACAACAAGAACAACAAGAACAACAAGAACATCAAGAACAACAAGAACAACAAGAACAACAAGAACAACAAGAACAACAAGAACATCAAGAACAACAAGATCTACAAGAACAACAAGAACGACAAGAACAGCCGGTACAACAGGAACAACAAGAACAACCTGAACAACAACAACAAGAACAACAACAAGAACGACAAGAACAACAACAACAACAACAACATGAACAACAAGAACCACTAGAACAAGAACAACAAGAACAACCAGAACAACAAGAACAACAAGAACAACAAGATCAACAAGAACAACAAGAACAACAAGAACAACAAGAACAACAAGAACAACAAGAACAACAAGAACAACAAGAACAACAAGAACAACAAGAACATCAAGAGCAACAAGAACAACAAGAACAACAAGAAAAGCAAGAACAACAAGAATAACAAGAACAACAAGAACAACAAGAACAACAAGAACAACAAGAACAACAAGAACAACAAAAACAACAAGAACAACAAGAACAACAAGAACAACAAGAACAACAAGAACAACAAGAACAACAAGAACAACAAGAACAACAACAACAAGAACAACAAGAACAGCAAGAACAACAAGAACAACAAGAACAACAAGAACAACAAGAACAACAAGAACATCAAGAACAACAAGAACAACAAGAGCAACAAGAACAATAAGAACAACAAGAACAACAAGAACAACAAGAACAAAAAGAACAACAAGAACAACAAGAACAACAAGAACAACAAGAACACCAAGAACAACAAGAACAACAAGAACAACAAGAACAACAAGAACACCAAGAACAACAAGAACAACAAGAACAACAAGAACAACAACAACAGGAACAACAAGAACAACAAGAACAGCAAGAACAACAAGAACAAGAACAGCAAGAACAACAACAACATGAAACTACATGAGCAACAACAACGAGAACGGCAAGAACAACATCAACAAGAACAACAAAAACAACAAGAACAACAACAACAATAACAACAAGAACAAGATCAACAACAACATGAACGACAAGAACATCAACAACCAAAACAACAAGAAGAACAACAACAACAAAAACAGGAACAACAACAACAAGAACAAGAACAACAACAAGAACAACAAGAACGACAATAACAGCACCAAGATGAACAACAAGAACAGCAACAACCAGAACAACAAGAAGAAGAAGAACAACAACAACAAGAACGACAAGAACAAAAACAACAAGAACAACAAGAACAACAAGAACAACAAGAACAACAAGAACAACAAGAACAACAAGAACAACAAGAACAACAAGAACAACAAGAACAACAAGAACAACAAGAACAACAAGAACAACAAGAACAACAAGAACAACAAGAACAACAAGAACAACAAGAACAACAAGAACAACAAGAACAACAAGAACAACAAGAACAACAAGAACAACAAGAACAACAAGAACAACAAGAACAACAAGAACAACAAGAACAACAAGAACAACAAGAGCAACAAGAACAACAAGAACAACAAGAACAACAAGAACAACAAGAGCAACAAGAGCAACAAGAACAACAAGAACAACAAGAACAACAAGAACAACAAGAGCAACAAGAACAACAAGAACAACAAGAACAACAAGAACAACAAGAACAACAAGAACAACAACAACAATAACAACAAGAACAACAAGAACAACAAGAACAACAAGAACAACAAGAACAACAAGAACAACAAGAACAACAAGAATAACAAGAACAACGAGAACAACGAGAACAAAAAGAACAACCAGAACAACAAGAACAACAAGAACAACAAGAACAACAAGAACAACAAGAACAACAAGAACAACAAGAACATCAAGAACAACAAGAACGACAAGAACAACAAGAACGATAAGAACAACAAGAACGATAAGAACGACAAGAACAACAAGAACGACAAGAACGACAAGAACAACAAGAACAACAAGAACGACAAGAACGACAAGAACAACAAGAACAACAAGAACAACAAGAACAACAAGAACAACAAGAACAACAAGAACAACAAGAACAAGAACATCAAGAACAACAACAAGAAGCACTACATGAACAACAACAACAAGAACAACAAGAACAACAACAACAACAAAAACAGGAACAACAACAAGAACAACAACAACAACAAGAACAAGAAGAACGACAACAACAAGAACAACAAGAACAACAACAACATGAACAACAATAACATCAACAACCAGATCAACAAGAACAGGAAGAACAACAAGAACAACAAGAACAACAAGAACAACAAGAACATCAACAACAAGAAGAACAAAAAGAACAAGAAGAACAAAAAGAACAAGAACAACAAGAACAACAAGAACAACAAGAACAACAAGAACAACAAGAACAACAAGAACATCAAGAACAACAAGAACAACAAGAACAACAAGAACAACAAGAACAACAAGAACAACAAGGACAACAAGAACAACAAGAGCAACAAAAACAACAAGAACAACAAGAACAACATGAACAACAAGAACAACAAGAACAACAAGAACAACAAGAACAACAAGAACAACAAGAACAACAAGAACAACAAGAACAACAAGAACAACAAGAACAACAAGAACATCAAGATCAACAAGAACAACAAGAACAACAAGAACAACAAGAACAACAGGAACAACAAGAACAACAAGAACAACAAGAACAACAAGAACAACAAGAACAACAAGAACAACAAGAACAACAAGAACAACAAGAACAACAAGAACAACAAGAACAACAAGAACAACAAGAACAACAAGAACAACAAGAACAACAAGAACAACAAGAACAACAAGAACAACAAGAACAACAAGAACAACAAGAACATCAAGAACAACAAGAACAACAACAACAACAACAACATGAACAACAAGAACAACAAGAACAACAAGAACAACAAGAACAACAAGAACAACAAGAACAACAAGAACAACAAGAACAACAAGAACAACAAGAACAACAAGAACAACAAGAACAACAAGAACAACAAGAACAACAAGAACAACAAGAACAACAAGAACAACAAGAACAACAAGAACAACAAGAACGACAAGAACGACAAGAGCAACAAGAACAACAAGAACGACAAGAGCAACAAGAACAACAAGAACGACAAGAGCAACAAGAACAACAAGAACAACAAGAACAACAA
This sequence comes from Megalopta genalis, assembly GCF_051020955.1. Lineage (NCBI taxonomy): Eukaryota > Metazoa > Arthropoda > Insecta > Hymenoptera > Halictidae > Megalopta > Megalopta genalis. The sequence continues at coordinate 983,690 of NW_027476089.1, read as the reverse complement.
GAACAACAAGAACAACAAGAACAACAAGAACAACAAGAACAACAAGAACAACAAGAACAACAAGAACAACAAGAACAACAAGAACAACAAGAACAACAAGAACAACAAGAACAACAAGAACAACAAGAACAACAAGAACAACAAGAACAACAAGAACAACAAGAACAACAAGAACAACAAGAACAACAAGAACAACAAGAACAACAAGAACAACAAGAACAACAAGAACAACAAGATCATCAAGAACAACAAGAACAGCCGGTACAACAAGAACAACAAGAACAACCTGTACAACAACAACAGGAACAACAACAAGAACAACAAGAACAACAACAACAAGAACAAGAAGAACAACAACAACATGAACAACAAGAACATCAACAACCAGAACAACAAGAACAACAACAACAACAAAAACAGGAACAACAATAACAACAACAAGAACAACAACAAGAACAACAAGAACAACAACAACAAGAACAACAACAACATGAACAACAAGAACATCAACAACCAGAACAACAAGAAGAACAAAAAGAACAAGAAGAACAAAAAGAACAAGAACAACAAGAACAACAAGAACAACAAGAACAACAAGAACAACAAGAACAACAAGAACATCAAGAACAACAAGAACAACAAGAACAACAAGAACAACAACAACTGGAACAACAAGAACAACAAGAACAGCAAGAACAACAAGAACAGCAAGAACAACAAGAACAAGAACAGCAAGAACAACAACAACATCAACAACCAGAACAACAAGAAGAACAAAAAGAACAAGAAGAACAAAAAGAACAAGAACAACAAGAACAACAAGAACAACAAGAACAGCAAGAACATCAAGAACAACAAGAACAACAAGAACAACAAGAACAACAAGAACAACAAGAACAACAAGAACAACAAGAACATCAAGAACAACAAGAACAACAAGAACAACAAGAACAACAACAACTGGAACAACAAGAACAACAAGAACAGCAAGAACAACAAGAACAGCAAGAACAACAAGAACAAGAACAGCAAGAACAACAACAACATCAACAACCAGAACAACAAGAAGAACAAAAAGAACAAGAAGAACAAAAAGAACAAGAACAACAAGAACAACAAGAACAACAAGAACAGCAAGAACATCAAGAACAACAAGAACAACAAGAACAACAAGAACAACAAGAACAACAAGAACAACAAGAGCAACAAAAACAACAAGAACAACAAGAACAACATGAACAACAAGAACAACAAGAACAACAAGAACAACAAGAACAACAAGAACAACAAGAACAACAAGAACAACAAGAACAACAAGAACAACAAGAACAACAAGAACATCAAGATCAACAAGAACAACAAGAACAACAAGAACAACAAGAACAACAAGAGCAACAAGAACAACAGGAACAACAAGAACAACAAGAACAACAAGAACAACAAGAACAACAAGAACAACAAGAACAACAAGAACAACAAGAACAACAACAACTGGAACAACAAGAACAACAAGAACAGCAAGAACAACAAGAACAGCAAGAACAACAAGAACAAGAACAGGAAGAACAACAACAACATGAAACTACATGAACAACAACAACAAGAACAGCAAGAACAACAAGAACAAGAACAGCAAGAACAACAACAACATGAAACTACATGAACAACAACAACAAGAACGGCAAGAACAACATCAACAAGAACAACAAAATCAACAAGAACAACAACAACAAGAACAGCAAGAACAACAAGAACAACAAGAACAACAAGAACAACAAGAACAACAAGAACAACAAGAACAACAAGAACAACAAGAACAACAAGAACAACAAGAACACCAAGAACAACAAGAACAACAAGAACAACAAGAACAACAAGATCATCAAGAACAACAAGAACAACAAGAACGACAAGAACAGCCGGTACAACAAGAACAAAAAGATCAACCTGTACAACAACAACAGGAACAACAACAAGAACAACAAGAACAACAACAACAAGAACAAGAAGAAAAACAACAACATGAACAACAGGAACATCAACAACCAGAACAACAAGAACAACAACAACAGCAAAAACAGGAACAACAATAACAACAACAAGAACAACAACAAGAACAACAAGAACAACAACAACAAGAACAACAACAACATGAACAACAAGAACATCAACAACCAGAACAACAAGAAGAACAAAAAGAACAAGAAGAACAAAAAGAACAAGAACAACAAGAACAACAAGAACAGCAAGAACATCAAGAACAACAAGAACAACAAGAACAACAAGAACAACAAGAACAACAAGAACAACAAGAGCAACAAAAACAACAAGAACAACAAGAACAACAAGAACAACAAGAACAACAAGAACAACAAGAACAACAAGAACAACAAGAACAACAAGAACAACAAGAACAACAAGAACAACAAGAACAACAAGAACAACAAGAACAACAAGAACAACAAGAACAACAAGAACAACAAGAACAACAAGAACAACAAGAACAACAAGAGCAACAAAAACAACAAGAACAACAAGAACAACATGAACAACAAGAACAACAAGAACAACAAGAACAACAAGAACAACAAGAACAACAAGAACAACAAGAACAACAAGAACAACAAGAACAACAAGAACAACAAGAACAACAAGAACAACAAGAACAACAAGAACATCAAGATCAACAAGAACAACAAGAACAACAAGAACAACAGGAACAACAAGAACAACAAGAACAACAAGAACAACAAGAACAACAAGAACAACAAGAACAACAAGAACAACAAGAACAACAAGAACAACAAGAACAACAAGAACAATAAGAACAACAAGAACAACAAGAACAACAAGAACAACAAGAACAACAAGAACAACAAGAACAACAAGAACAACAAGAACAACAAGAACAACAAGAACAACAAGAACAACAAGAACAACAAGAACAACAAGAACATCAAGAACAACAAGAACAACAAGAACGACAAGAACAGCCGGTACAACAAGAACAACCTGAAAAACAACAACAGGAACAACAACAAGAACAACAAGAACAACAACAACAAGAACAAGAAGAACAACAACAACATGAACAACAAGAACATCAACAACCAGAACAACAAGAACAACAACAACAACAAAAACAGGAACAACATCAATAACAACAACAACAAGAACAGCAACAAGAACAACCAGAACATTAAGAACAACAAGAACAACAATAACAACAACAACAAGAACAACTGGGACAACAACAACAACAACAATACCAACAACAACATGGACAACAAGAACAACAATAACAACAACAACAGGAACAACTAGAACAACAACAACAAGAACAACAAGGACAACAACAACAACAACAACAAGAACAACAAGAACAACAAGAACATCAAGAACAACAAGGACAACAAGAACAACAAGAACAACAAGAACAACAAGATCAACAAGAACAACAAGAACAACAAGAACAACATGAACAACAAGAACAACAAGAACAGCAAGAACAACAAGAACAACAAGAACAACAAGAACAAGAACAGCAAGGACAACAACAACAAGAACTACATGAACGTCAACAACAAGAATAACAAGAACAACAACAACATGTACCACAAGAACATCAACAACCAGAACAACCAGAACAACAAGAACAACAACAGCAACAAGAGCAACAACAACAACAAAAACAGGAACAACATCAACAACATCAAGAACAACAACAAGAACAACAAGAACAAGAACAACAAGAACCACAACAACATGAACAACAAGAACATCAACAACCAGAACAACAAGAACAACAAGAAGAACAAGAACAACAAGAACAACAAGAGCAACAAGATCAATAAGAACAACAAGAACAACAAGAACAACAAGAACAACAAGAACAACAAGAACAACAAGAACAACAAGAACAACAAGAACAACAAGAACAACAAGAACAACAAGACCAACAAGAACAACAAGAACAACAAGAACAACAAGAACAACAAGAACAACAAGATCAACAAGAACAACAAGAACAACAAGAACAACAAGAACAACAAGAACATCAAGAACAACAAGAACAACAAGAACAAGAACAGCAAGAACAACAACAAAAAGAACTACAAGAACAACAACAACAAGAACGACAAGAACAACATCAACAAGAACAACAAAAACAACAACAACATGAACAACAAGAACAACAAGAACAGCAAGAACAACAAGAACAACAAGAACAGCAAGAACAACAAGAACAACAAGAACAACAAGAACAAGGACAGCAAGGACAACAACAACAAGAACTACATGAACGTCAACAACAAGAATAACAAGAACAACAACAACATGAACGACAAGAACATCAACAACCAGAACAACCAGAACAACAACAACAAGAACAACAACAACATGAACAACAAGAACATCAACAACCAGAACAACAAGAACAACAACAACAACAAAAACAGGAACAACAACAACAACATCAAGAACAACAACAAGAACAACAAGAACAAGAACAACAAGAACAACAACAACATGAACAACAAGAACATCAACAACCAGAACAACAAGAACAACAAGAAGAACAAGAACAACAACAACAAGAACGACAAGAACAAAAACAAGAAGAACAACAAGAACAACAAGAACAACAAGAACAACAAGAACAACAAGAACAACAAGAACAACAAGAACAACAAGAACAACAAGAACAACAAGAACAACAAGAACAACAAGAACAACAAGAACAACAAGAACAACAAGAACAACAAGAACAACAAGAACAACAAGAACAACAAGAACAACAAGAACAACAAGAACAACAAGAACAACAAGAACAACAAGAACAACAAGAACAACAAGAACAACAAGAACAACAAGAACAACAAGAACAACAAGAACAACAAGAACAACAAGAACAACAAGAACAACAAGAACAACAAGAACAACAAGAACAACAAGAACAACAAGACCAACAAGAACAACAAGAACAACAAGAACAACAAGAACAACAAGAACATCAAGAACAACAAGAACAACAAGAAAAGCAAGAACAACAACAACAAGAACAACAACAACATGAACAACAAGAACATCAACAACCAAAACAACAAGAACAACTAGAACAACAACAACAAGAACAACAAGAACAAGAACTACATGAACAACAACAACAAGAACGACAAGAACAACATCAACAAGAACGACAAGATCAACATCAACATGAACAACAAGAACAACAAGAACAGCAAGAACAACAAGAACAACAAGAACAACAAGAACAACAAGAACAACAAGAACAACAAGAACAACAAGAACAACAAGAACAACAAGAACAACAAGAACAACAAGAACAACAAGAACAACAAGAACAACAAGAACAACATGAACAACAAGAACAACAAGAACAACAAGAACAACAAGAACAACAAGAACAACAAGAGCAACAAGAACAACAAGAACAACAAGAACAACAAGAGCAACAAGAGCAACAAGAGCAACAAGAGCAACAAGAACAACAAGAACAACAAGAACAACAAGAGCAACAAGAACAACAAGAACAACAAGAACAACAAGAACAACAAGAACAACAAGAACAACAAGAACAACAACAACAATAACAACAAGAACAACAAGATCAACAAGAACAACAAGAACAACAAGAACAACAAGAACAACAAGAACAACAAGAACAACAAGAACAACAAGAACAACAAGAACAACAAGAACAACAAGAACAACAAGAACAACAAGAACAACAAGAACAACAAGAACAACAAGAACAACAAGAACAACAAGAACATCAAGAACAACAAGAACGACAAGAACAACAAGAACAACAAGAACGATAAGAACAACAAGAACGATAAGAACGACAAGAACAACAAGAACGACAAGAACGACAAGAACAACAAGAACGACAAGAACGACAAGAACAACAAGAACAACAAGAACAACAAGAACAACAAGAACAACAAGAACAACAAGAACAACAACAACAAGAACAACAAGAACAACAAGAACAAGAACATCAAGAACAACAACAAGAAGCACTACATGAACAACAACAACAAGAACAACAAGAACAACAACAACAACAAAAACTGGAACAACAACAAGAACAACAACAACAACAAGAACAAGAAGAACGACAACAACAAGAACAACAAGAACAACAACAACATGAACAACAACAACATCAACAACCAGATCAACAAGAACAGCAAGAACAACAAGAACAACAAGAACAACCAGAACAACAAGAAGAACAAAAAGAACAAGAAGAACAAAAAGAACAAGAACAACAAGAACAACAAGAACAACAAGAACAGCAAGAGCATCAAGAGCAACAAGAACAACAAGAACAACAAGAACAACAAGAACAACAAGAACAACAAGAGCAACAAAAACAACAAGAACAACAAGAACAACATGAACAACAAGAACAACAAGAACAACAAGAACAACAAGAACAACAAGAACAACAAGAACAACAAGAACAACAAGAACAACAAGAACAACAAGAACAACAAGAACAACAAGAACAACAAGAACAACAAGAACAACAAGAACAACAAGAACATCAAGATCAACAAGAACAACAAGAACAACAAGAACAACAAGAACAACAGGAACAACAAGAACAACAAGAGCAACAAGAACAACAAGAACAACAAGAACAACAAGAACAACAAGAACAACAAGAACAACAAGAACAACAAGAACAACAAGAACAACAAGAACAACAAGAACAACAAGAACAACAAGAACAACAAGAACAACAAGAACAACAAGAACAACAAGAACAACAAGAACAACAAGAACAACAAGAACAACAAGAACAACAAGAACAACAAGAACAACAAGAACAACAAGAACAACAAGAACAACAAGAACAACAAGAACATCAAGATCAACAAGAACAACAAGAACAACAAGAACAACAAGAACAACAGGAACAACAAGAACAACAAGAACAACAAGAACAACAAGAGCAACAAGAACAACAAGAACAACAAGAACAACAAGATCATCAAGAACAACAAGAACAACAAGAACGACAAGAACAGCCGGTACAACAAGAACAACAAGATCAACCTGTACAACAACAACAGGAACAACAACAAGAACAACAAGAACAACAACAACAAGAACAAGAAGAAAAACAACAACATGAACAACAAGAACATCAACAACCAGAACAACAAGAACAACAACAACAGCAAAAACAGGAACAACAATAACAACAACAAGAGCAACAACAAGAACAACAAGAACAACAACAACAAGAACAACAACAACATGAACAACAAGAACATCAACAACCAGAACAACAAGAAGAACAAAAAGAACAAGAAGAACAAAAAGAACAAGAACAACAAGAACAACAAGAACAGCAAGAACATCAAGAACAACAAGAACAACAAGAACAACAAGAACAACAAGAACAACAAGAACAACAAGAACAACAAGAGCAACAAAAACAACAAGAACAACAAGAACAACATGAACAACAAGAACAACAAGAACAACAAGAACAACAAGAGCAACAAGAACAACAGGAACAACAAGAACAACAAGAACAACAAGAACAACAAGAACAACAAGAACAACAAGAACAACAAGAACAACAAGAACAACAAGAACAACAAGAACAACAAGAACAACAAGAACAACAAGAACAACAAGAACAACAAGAACAACAAGAACAACAAGAACAACAAGAACAACAAGAACAACAAGAACAACAAGAACAACAAGAACAACAAGAACAACAAGAACAACAAGAACAACAAGAACAACAAGAACAACAAGAACAACAAGAACAACAAGAACAACAAGAACAACAAGAACAACAAGAACAACAAGAACATCAAGATCAACAAGAACAACAAGAACAACAAGAACAACAAGAACAACAGGAACAACAAGAACAACAAGAACAACAAGAACAACAAGAACAACAAGAACAACAAGAACAACAAGAACAACAAGAACAACAAGAACAACAAGAACAACAAGAACAACAAGAACAACAAGAACAACAAGAACAACAAGAACAACAAGAACAACAAGAACAACAAGAACAATAAGAACAACAAGAACAACAAGAACAACAAGAACAACAAGAACAACAAGAACAACAAGAACAACAAGAACAACAAGAACAACAAGAACAACAAGAACAACAAGAACAACAAGAACAACAAGAACAACAAGAACAACAAGAACAACAAGAACAACAAGAACAACAAGAACATCAAGAACAACAAGAACAACAAGAACGACAAGAACAGCCGGTACAACAAGAACAACAAGAACAACCTGAAAAACAACAACAGGAACAACAACAAGAACAACAAGAACAACAACAACAAGAACAAGAAGAACAACAACAACATGAACAACAAGAACATCAACAACCAGAACAACAAGAACAACAACAACAACAAAAACAGGAACAACATCAACAACAACAACAACAAGAACAGCAACAAGAACAACCAGAACATTAAGAACAACAAGAACAACAATAACAACAACAACAAGAACAACTGGGACAACAACAACAACAACAATACCAACAACAACATGGACAACAAGAACAACAATAACAACAACAACAGGAACAACTAGAACAACAACAACAAGAACAACAAGGACAACAACAACAACAACAACAAGAACAACAAGAACAACAAGAACATCAAGAACAACAAGGACAACAAGAACAACAAGAACAACAAGAACAACAAGATCAACAAGAACAACAAGAACAACAAGAACAACATGAACAACAAGAACAACAAGAACAGCAAGAACAACAAGAACAACAAGAACAACAAGAACAAGAACAGCAAGGACAACAACAACAAGAACTACATGAACGTCAACAACAAGAATAACAAGAACAACAACAACATGTACCACAAGAACATCAACAACCAGAACAACCAGAACAACAAGAACAACAACAGCAACAAGAGCAACAACAACAACAAAAACAGGAACAACATCAACAACATCAAGAACAACAACAAGAACAACAAGAACAAGAACAACAAGAACCACAACAACATGAACAACAAGAACATCAACAACCAGAACAACAAGAACAACAAGAAGAACAAGAACAACAAGAACAACAAGAGCAACAAGATCAATAAGAACAACAAGAACAACAAGAACAACAAGAACAACAAGAACAACAAGAACAACAAGAACAACAAGAACAACAAGAACAACAAGAACAACAAGAACAACAAGACCAACAAGAACAACAAGAACAACAAGAACAACAAGAACAACAAGAACAACAAGATCAACAAGAACAACAAGAACAACAAGAACAACAAGAACAACAAGAACATCAAGAACAACAAGAACAACAAGAACAAGAACAGCAAGAACAACAACAAAAAGAACTACAAGAACAACAACAACAAGAACGACAAGAACAACATCAACAAGAACAACAAAAACAACAACAACATGAACAACAAGAACAACAAGAACAGCAAGAACAACAAGAACAACAAGAACAGCAAGAACAACAAGAACAACAAGAACAACAAGAACAAGGACAGCAAGGACAACAACAACAAGAACTACATGAACGTCAACAACAAGAATAACAAGAACAACAACAACATGAACGACAAGAACATCAACAACCAGAACAACCAGAACAACAACAACAAGAACAACAACAACATGAACAACAAGAACATCAACAACCAGAACAACAAGAACAACAACAACAACAAAAACAGGAACAACAACAACAACATCAAGAACAACAACAAGAACAACAAGAACAAGAACAACAAGAACAACAACAACATGAACAACAAGAACATCAACAACCAGAACAACAAGAACAACAAGAAGAACAAGAACAACAACAACAAGAACGACAAGAACAAAAACAAGAAGAACAACAAGAACAACAAGAACAACAAGAACAACAAGAACAACAAGAACACCAAGAACAACAAGAACAACAAGAACAACAAGAACAACAAGATCATCAAGAACAACAAGAACAACAAGAACGACAAGAACAGCCGGTACAACAAGAACAAAAAGATCAACCTGTACAACAACAACAGGAACAACAACAAGAACAACAAGAACAACAACAACAAGAACAAGAAGAAAAACAACAACATGAACAACAGGAACATCAACAACCAGAACAACAAGAACAACAACAACAGCAAAAACAGGAACAACAATAACAACAACAAGAACAACAACAAGAACAACAAGAACAACAACAACAAGAACAACAACAACATGAACAACAAGAACATCAACAACCAGAACAACAAGAAGAACAAAAAGAACAAGAAGAACAAAAAGAACAAGAACAACAAGAACAACAAGAACAGCAAGAACATCAAGAACAACAAGAACAACAAGAACAACAAGAACAACAAGAACAACAAGAACAACAAGAGCAACAAAAACAACAAGAACAACAAGAACAACAAGAACAACAAGAACAACAAGAACAACAAGAACAACAAGAACAACAAGAACAACAAGAACAACAAGAACAACAAGAACAACAAGAACAACAAGAACAACAAGAACAACAAGAACAACAAGAACAACAAGAACAACAAGAACAACAAGAGCAACAAAAACAACAAGAACAACAAGAACAACATGAACAACAAGAACAACAAGAACAACAAGAACAACAAGAACAACAAGAACAACAAGAACAACAAGAACAACAAGAACAACAAGAACAACAAGAACAACAAGAACAACAAGAACAACAAGAACAACAAGAACATCAAGATCAACAAGAACAACAAGAACAACAAGAACAACAGGAACAACAAGAACAACAAGAACAACAAGAACAACAAGAACAACAAGAACAACAAGAACAACAAGAACAACAAGAACAACAAGAACAACAAGAACAACAAGAACAATAAGAACAACAAGAACAACAAGAACAACAAGAACAACAAGAACAACAAGAACAACAAGAACAACAAGAACAACAAGAACAACAAGAACAACAAGAACAACAAGAACAACAAGAACAACAAGAACATCAAGAACAACAAGAACAACAAGAACGACAAGAACAGCCGGTACAACAAGAACAACCTGAAAAACAACAACAGGAACAACAACAAGAACAACAAGAACAACAACAACAAGAACAAGAAGAACAACAACAACATGAACAACAAGAACATCAACAACCAGAACAACAAGAACAACAACAACAACAAAAACAGGAACAACATCAATAACAACAACAACAAGAACAGCAACAAGAACAACCAGAACATTAAGAACAACAAGAACAACAATAACAACAACAACAAGAACAACTGGGACAACAACAACAACAACAATACCAACAACAACATGGACAACAAGAACAACAATAACAACAACAACAGGAACAACTAGAACAACAACAACAAGAACAACAAGGACAACAACAACAACAACAACAAGAACAACAAGAACAACAAGAACATCAAGAACAACAAGGACAACAAGAACAACAAGAACAACAAGAACAACAAGATCAACAAGAACAACAAGAACAACAAGAACAACATGAACAACAAGAACAACAAGAACAGCAAGAACAACAAGAACAACAAGAACAACAAGAACAAGAACAGCAAGGACAACAACAACAAGAACTACATGAACGTCAACAACAAGAATAACAAGAACAACAACAACATGTACCACAAGAACATCAACAACCAGAACAACCAGAACAACAAGAACAACAACAGCAACAAGAGCAACAACAACAACAAAAACAGGAACAACATCAACAACATCAAGAACAACAACAAGAACAACAAGAACAAGAACAACAAGAACCACAACAACATGAACAACAAGAACATCAACAACCAGAACAACAAGAACAACAAGAAGAACAAGAACAACAAGAACAACAAGAGCAACAAGATCAATAAGAACAACAAGAACAACAAGAACAACAAGAACAACAAGAACAACAAGAACAACAAGAACAACAAGAACAACAAGAACAACAAGAACAACAAGAACAACAAGACCAACAAGAACAACAAGAACAACAAGAACAACAAGAACAACAAGAACAACAAGATCAACAAGAACAACAAGAACAACAAGAACAACAAGAACAACAAGAACATCAAGAACAACAAGAACAACAAGAACAAGAACAGCAAGAACAACAACAAAAAGAACTACAAGAACAACAACAACAAGAACGACAAGAACAACATCAACAAGAACAACAAAAACAACAACAACATGAACAACAAGAACAACAAGAACAGCAAGAACAACAAGAACAACAAGAACAGCAAGAACAACAAGAACAACAAGAACAACAAGAACAAGGACAGCAAGGACAACAACAACAAGAACTACATGAACGTCAACAACAAGAATAACAAGAACAACAACAACATGAACGACAAGAACATCAACAACCAGAACAACCAGAACAACAACAACAAGAACAACAACAACATGAACAACAAGAACATCAACAACCAGAACAACAAGAACAACAACAACAACAAAAACAGGAACAACAACAACAACATCAAGAACAACAACAAGAACAACAAGAACAAGAACAACAAGAACAACAACAACATGAACAACAAGAACATCAACAACCAGAACAACAAGAACAACAAGAAGAACAAGAACAACAACAACAAGAACGACAAGAACAAAAACAAGAAGAACAACAAGAACAACAAGAACAACAAGAACAACAAGAACAACAAGAACAACAAGAACAACAAGAACAACAAGAACAACAAGAACAACAAGAACAACAAGAACAACAAGAACAACAAGAACAACAAGAACAACAAGAACAACAAGAACAACAAGAACAACAAGAACAACAAGAACAACAAGAACAACAAGAACAACAAGAACAACAAGAACAACAAGAACAACAAGAACAACAAGAACAACAAGAACAACAAGAACAACAAGAACAACAAGAACAACAAGAACAACAAGAACAACAAGAACAACAAGAACAACAAGAACAACAAGAACAACAAGAACAACAAGACCAACAAGAACAACAAGAACAACAAGAACAACAAGAACAACAAGAACATCAAGAACAACAAGAACAACAAGAAAAGCAAGAACAACAACAACAAGAACAACAACAACATGAACAACAAGAACATCAACAACCAAAACAACAAGAACAACTAGAACAACAACAACAAGAACAACAAGAACAAGAACTACATGAACAACAACAACAAGAACGACAAGAACAACATCAACAAGAACGACAAGATCAACATCAACATGAACAACAAGAACAACAAGAACAGCAAGAACAACAAGAACAACAAGAACAACAAGAACAACAAGAACAACAAGAACAACAAGAACAACAAGAACAACAAGAACAACAAGAACAACAAGAACAACAAGAACAACAAGAACAACAAGAACAACAAGAACAACATGAACAACAAGAACAACAAGAACAACAAGAACAACAAGAACAACAAGAACAACAAGAGCAACAAGAACAACAAGAACAACAAGAACAACAAGAGCAACAAGAGCAACAAGAGCAACAAGAGCAACAAGAACAACAAGAACAACAAGAACAACAAGAGCAACAAGAACAACAAGAACAACAAGAACAACAAGAACAACAAGAACAACAAGAACAACAAGAACAACAACAACAATAACAACAAGAACAACAAGATCAACAAGAACAACAAGAACAACAAGAACAACAAGAACAACAAGAACAACAAGAACAACAAGAACAACAAGAACAACAAGAACAACAAGAACAACAAGAACAACAAGAACAACAAGAACAACAAGAACAACAAGAACAACAAGAACAACAAGAACAACAAGAACATCAAGAACAACAAGAACGACAAGAACAACAAGAACGATAAGAACAACAAGAACGATAAGAACGACAAGAACAACAAGAACGACAAGAACGACAAGAACAACAAGAACGACAAGAACGACAAGAACAACAAGAACAACAAGAACAACAAGAACAACAAGAACAACAAGAACAACAAGAACAACAACAACAAGAACAACAAGAACAACAAGAACAAGAACATCAAGAACAACAACAAGAAGCACTACATGAACAACAACAACAAGAACAACAAGAACAACAACAACAACAAAAACTGGAACAACAACAAGAACAACAACAACAACAAGAACAAGAAGAACGACAACAACAAGAACAACAAGAACAACAACAACATGAACAACAACAACATCAACAACCAGATCAACAAGAACAGCAAGAACAACAAGAACAACAAGAACAACCAGAACAACAAGAAGAACAAAAAGAACAAGAAGAACAAAAAGAACAAGAACAACAAGAACAACAAGAACAACAAGAACAGCAAGAGCATCAAGAGCAACAAGAACAACAAGAACAACAAGAACAACAAGAACAACAAGAACAACAAGAGCAACAAAAACAACAAGAACAACAAGAACAACATGAACAACAAGAACAACAAGAACAACAAGAACAACAAGAACAACAAGAACAACAAGAACAACAAGAACAACAAGAACAACAAGAACAACAAGAACAACAAGAACAACAAGAACAACAAGAACAACAAGAACAACAAGAACAACAAGAACATCAAGATCAACAAGAACAACAAGAACAACAAGAACAACAAGAACAACAGGAACAACAAGAACAACAAGAGCAACAAGAACAACAAGAACAACAAGAACAACAAGAACAACAAGAACAACAAGAACAACAAGAACAACAAGAACAACAAGAACAACAAGAACAACAAGAACAACAAGAACAACAAGAACAACAAGAACAACAAGAACAACAAGAACAACAAGAACAACAAGAACAACAAGAACAACAAGAACAACAAGAACAACAAGAACAACAAGAACAACAAGAACAACAAGAACAACAAGAACAACAAGAACAACAAGAACATCAAGATCAACAAGAACAACAAGAACAACAAGAACAACAAGAACAACAGGAACAACAAGAACAACAAGAACAACAAGAACAACAAGAGCAACAAGAACAACAAGAACAACAAGAACAACAAGATCATCAAGAACAACAAGAACAACAAGAACGACAAGAACAGCCGGTACAACAAGAACAACAAGATCAACCTGTACAACAACAACAGGAACAACAACAAGAACAACAAGAACAACAACAACAAGAACAAGAAGAAAAACAACAACATGAACAACAAGAACATCAACAACCAGAACAACAAGAACAACAACAACAGCAAAAACAGGAACAACAATAACAACAACAAGAGCAACAACAAGAACAACAAGAACAACAACAACAAGAACAACAACAACATGAACAACAAGAACATCAACAACCAGAACAACAAGAAGAACAAAAAGAACAAGAAGAACAAAAAGAACAAGAACAACAAGAACAACAAGAACAGCAAGAACATCAAGAACAACAAGAACAACAAGAACAACAAGAACAACAAGAACAACAAGAACAACAAGAACAACAAGAGCAACAAAAACAACAAGAACAACAAGAACAACATGAACAACAAGAACAACAAGAACAACAAGAACAACAAGAGCAACAAGAACAACAGGAACAACAAGAACAACAAGAACAACAAGAACAACAAGAACAACAAGAACAACAAGAACAACAAGAACAACAAGAACAACAAGAACAACAAGAACAACAAGAACAACAAGAACAACAAGAACAACAAGAACAACAAGAACAACAAGAACAACAAGAACAACAAGAACAACAAGAACAACAAGAACAACAAGAACAACAAGAACAACAAGAACAACAAGAACAACAAGAACAACAAGAACAACAAGAACAACAAGAACAACAAGAACAACAAGAACAACAAGAACAACAAGAACAACAAGAACAACAAGAACATCAAGATCAACAAGAACAACAAGAACAACAAGAACAACAAGAACAACAGGAACAACAAGAACAACAAGAACAACAAGAACAACAAGAACAACAAGAACAACAAGAACAACAAGAACAACAAGAACAACAAGAACAACAAGAACAACAAGAACAACAAGAACAACAAGAACAACAAGAACAACAAGAACAACAAGAACAACAAGAACAACAAGAACAATAAGAACAACAAGAACAACAAGAACAACAAGAACAACAAGAACAACAAGAACAACAAGAACAACAAGAACAACAAGAACAACAAGAACAACAAGAACAACAAGAACAACAAGAACAACAAGAACAACAAGAACAACAAGAACAACAAGAACAACAAGAACAACAAGAACATCAAGAACAACAAGAACAACAAGAACGACAAGAACAGCCGGTACAACAAGAACAACAAGAACAACCTGAAAAACAACAACAGGAACAACAACAAGAACAACAAGAACAACAACAACAAGAACAAGAAGAACAACAACAACATGAACAACAAGAACATCAACAACCAGAACAACAAGAACAACAACAACAACAAAAACAGGAACAACATCAACAACAACAACAACAAGAACAGCAACAAGAACAACCAGAACATTAAGAACAACAAGAACAACAATAACAACAACAACAAGAACAACTGGGACAACAACAACAACAACAATACCAACAACAACATGGACAACAAGAACAACAATAACAACAACAACAGGAACAACTAGAACAACAACAACAAGAACAACAAGGACAACAACAACAACAACAACAAGAACAACAAGAACAACAAGAACATCAAGAACAACAAGGACAACAAGAACAACAAGAACAACAAGAACAACAAGATCAACAAGAACAACAAGAACAACAAGAACAACATGAACAACAAGAACAACAAGAACAGCAAGAACAACAAGAACAACAAGAACAACAAGAACAAGAACAGCAAGGACAACAACAACAAGAACTACATGAACGTCAACAACAAGAATAACAAGAACAACAACAACATGTACCACAAGAACATCAACAACCAGAACAACCAGAACAACAAGAACAACAACAGCAACAAGAGCAACAACAACAACAAAAACAGGAACAACATCAACAACATCAAGAACAACAACAAGAACAACAAGAACAAGAACAACAAGAACCACAACAACATGAACAACAAGAACATCAACAACCAGAACAACAAGAACAACAAGAAGAACAAGAACAACAAGAACAACAAGAGCAACAAGATCAATAAGAACAACAAGAACAACAAGAACAACAAGAACAACAAGAACAACAAGAACAACAAGAACAACAAGAACAACAAGAACAACAAGAACAACAAGAACAACAAGACCAACAAGAACAACAAGAACAACAAGAACAACAAGAACAACAAGAACAACAAGATCAACAAGAACAACAAGAACAACAAGAACAACAAGAACAACAAGAACATCAAGAACAACAAGAACAACAAGAACAAGAACAGCAAGAACAACAACAAAAAGAACTACAAGAACAACAACAACAAGAACGACAAGAACAACATCAACAAGAACAACAAAAACAACAACAACATGAACAACAAGAACAACAAGAACAGCAAGAACAACAAGAACAACAAGAACAGCAAGAACAACAAGAACAACAAGAACAACAAGAACAAGGACAGCAAGGACAACAACAACAAGAACTACATGAACGTCAACAACAAGAATAACAAGAACAACAACAACATGAACGACAAGAACATCAACAACCAGAACAACCAGAACAACAACAACAAGAACAACAACAACATGAACAACAAGAACATCAACAACCAGAACAACAAGAACAACAACAACAACAAAAACAGGAACAACAACAACAACATCAAGAACAACAACAAGAACAACAAGAACAAGAACAACAAGAACAACAACAACATGAACAACAAGAACATCAACAACCAGAACAACAAGAACAACAAGAAGAACAAGAACAACAACAACAAGAACGACAAGAACAAAAACAAGAAGAACAACAAGAACAACAAGAACAACAAGAACAACAAGAACAACAAGAACAACAAGAACAACAAGAACAACAAGAACAACAAGAACAACAAGAACAACAAGAACAACAAGAACAACAAGAACAACAAGAACAACAAGAACAACAAGAACAACAAGAACAACAAGAACAACAAGAACAACAAGAACAACAAGAACAACAAGAACAACAAGAACAACAAGAACAACAAGAACAACAAGAACAACAAGAACAACAAGAACAACAAGAACAACAAGAACAACAAGAACAACAAGAACAACAAGAACAACAAGAACAACAAGAACAACAAGAACAACAAGAACAACAAGACCAACAAGAACAACAAGAACAACAAGAACAACAAGAACAACAAGAACATCAAGAACAACAAGAACAACAAGAAAAGCAAGAACAACAACAACAAGAACAACAACAACATGAACAACAAGAACATCAACAACCAAAACAACAAGAACAACTAGAACAACAACAACAAGAACAACAAGAACAAGAACTACATGAACAACAACAACAAGAACGACAAGAACAACATCAACAAGAACGACAAGAACAACATCAACATGAACAACAAGAACAACAAGAACAGCAAGAACAACAAGAACAACAAGAACAACAAGAACAACAAGAACAACAAGAACAACAAGAACAACAAGAACAACAAGAACAACAAGAACAACAAGAACAACAAGAACAACAAGAACAACAACAACAATAACAACAAGAACAACAAGATCAACAAGAACAACAAGAACAACAAGAACAACAAGAACAACAAGAACAACAAGAACAACAAGAACAACAAGAACAACAAGAACAACAAGAACAACAAGAACAACAAGAACAACAAGAACAACAAGAACAACAAGAACAACAAGAACAACAAGAACAACAAGAACATCAAGAACAACAAGAACGACAAGAACAACAAGAACGATAAGAACAACAAGAACGATAAGAACGACAAGAACAACAAGAACGACAAGAACGACAAGAACAACAAGAACGACAAGAACGACAAGAACAACAAGAACAACAAGAACAACAAGAACAACAAGAACAACAACAACAAGAACAACAAGAACAACAAGAACAAGAACATCAAGAACAACAACAAGAAGCACTACATGAACAACAACAACAAGAACAACAAGAACAACAACAACAACAAAAACAGGAACAACAACAAGAACAACAACAACAACAAGAACAAGAAGAACGACAACAACAAGAACAACAAGAACAACAACAACATGAACAACAACAACATCAACAACCAGATCAACAAGAACAGCAAGAACAACAAGAACAACAAGAACAACCAGAACAACAAGAAGAACAAAAAGAACAAGAAGAACAAAAAGAACAAGAACAACAAGAACAACAAGAACAACAAGAACAGCAAGAGCATCAAGAACAACAAGAACAACAAGAACAACAAGAACAACAAGAACAACAAGAACAACAAGAGCAACAAAAACAACAAGAACAACAAGAACAACATGAACAACAAGAACAACAAGAACAACAAGAACAACAAGAACAACAAGAACAACAAGAACAACAAGAACAACAAGAACAACAAGAACAACAAGAACAACAAGAACAACAAGAACAACAAGAACAACAAGAACAACAAGAACAACAAGAACAACAAGAACATCAAGATCAACAAGAACAACAAGAACAACAAGAACAACAAGAACAACAGGAACAACAAGAACAACAAGAGCAACAAGAACAACAAGAACAACAAGAACAACAAGAACAACAAGAACAACAAGAACAACAAGAACAACACGAACAACAAGAACAACAAGAACAACAAGAACAACAAGAACAACAAGAACAACAAGAACAACAAGAACAACAAGAACAACAAGAACAACAAGAACAACAAGAACAACAAGAACAACAAGAACAACAAGAACAACAAGAACAACAAGAACAACAAGAACAACAAGAACAACAAGAACAACAAGAACAACAAGAACAACAAGAACATCAAGATCAACAAGAACAACAAGAACAACAAGAACAACAAGAACAACAGGAACAACAAGAACAACAAGAACAACAAGAACAACAAGAGCAACAAGAACAACAAGAACAACAAGAACAACAAGATCATCAAGAACAACAAGAACAACAAGAACGACAAGAACAGCCGGTACAACAAGAACAACAAGATCAACCTGTACAACAACAACAGGAACAACAACAAGAACAACAAGAACAACAACAACAAGAACAAGAAGAAAAACAACAACATGAACAACAAGAACATCAACAACCAGAACAACAAGAACAACAACAACAGCAAAAACAGGAACAACAATAACAACAACAAGAACAACAACAAGAACAACAAGAACAACAACAACAAGAACAACAACAACATGAACAACAAGAACATCAACAACCAGAACAACAAGAAGAACAAAAAGAACAAGAAGAACAAAAAGAACAAGAACAACAAGAACAACAAGAACAGCAAGAACATCAAGAACAACAAGAACAACAAGAACAACAAGAACAACAAGAACAACAAGAACAACAAGAACAACAAGAGCAACAAAAACAACAAGAACAACAAGAACAACATGAACAACAAGAACAACAAGAACAACAAGAACAACAAGAGCAACAAGAACAACAGGAACAACAAGAACAACAAGAACAACAAGAACAACAAGAACAACAAGAACAACAAGAACAACAAGAACAACAAGAACAACAAGAACAACAAGAACAACAAGAACAACAAGAACAACAAGAACAACAAGAACAACAAGAACAACAAGAACAACAAGAACAACAAGAACAACAAGAACAACAAGAACAACAAGAACAACAAGAACAACAAGAACAACAAGAACAACAAGATCAACAAGAACAACAAGAACAACAAGAACAACAAGAACAACAGGAACAACAAGAACAACAAGAACAACAAGAACAACAAGAGCAACAAGAACAACAAGAACAACAAGAACAACAAGATCATCAAGAACAACAAGAACAACAAGAACGACAAGAACAGCCGGTACAACAAGAACAACAAGATCAACCTGTACAACAACAACAGGAACAACAACAAGAACAACAAGAACAACAACAACAAGAACAAGAAGAAAAACAACAACATGAACAACAAGAACATCAACAACCAGAACAACAAGAACAACAACAACAGCAAAAACAGGAACAACAATAACAACAACAAGAACAACAACAAGAACAACAAGAACAACAACAACAAGAACAACAACAACATGAACAACAAGAACATCAACAACCAGAACAACAAGAAGAACAAAAAGAACAAGAAGAACAAAAAGAACAAGAACAACAAGAACAACAAGAACAGCAAGAACATCAAGAACAACAAGAACAACAAGAACAACAAGAACAACAAGAACAACAAGAACAACAAGAACAACAAGAGCAACAAAAACAACAAGAACAACAAGAACAACATGAACAACAAGAACAACAAGAACAACAAGAACAACAAGAACAACAAGAACATCAAGATCAACAAGAACAACAAGAACAACAAGAACAACAAGAACAACAAGAGCAACAAGAACAACAGGAACAACAAGAACAACAAGAACAACAAGAACAACAAGAACAACAAGAACAACAAGAACAACAAGAACAACAAGAACAACAAGAACAACAAGAACAACAAGAACAACAAGAACAACAAGAACAACAAGAACAACAAGAACAACAAGAACAACAAGAACAACAAGAACAACAAGAACAACAAGAACAACAAGAACAACAAGAACAACAAGAACAACAAGAACAACAAGAACATCCAAAACACCAAGAACAACAAGAACAACAAGTACAACAAGAACAACAAGAACAACAAGAACAACAAGAACAACAAGAACAACAAGAACAACAAGAACAACAAGAACAACAAGAACATCAAGAACAACAAGAACAACAAGAACGACAAGAACAGCCGGTACAACAAGAACAACAAGAACAACCTGAAAAACAACAACAGGAACAACAACAAGAACAACAAGAACAACAACAACAAGAACAAGAAGAACAACAACAACATGAACAACAAGAACATCAACAACCAGAACAACAAGAACAACAACAACAACAAAAACAGGAACAACAACAACAACAACAACAACAAGAACAGCAACAAGAACAACCAGAACATTAAGAACAACAAGAACAACAATAACAACAACAACAAGAACAACTAGGACAACAACAACAACAACAATACCAACAACAACATGGACAACAAGAACAACAATAACAACAACAACAGGAACAACTAGAACAACAACAACAAGAACAACAAGGACAACAACAACAACAACAACAAGAACAACAAGAACAACAAGAACATCAAGAACAACAAGGACAACAAGAACAACAAGAACAACAAGAACAACAAGATCAACAAGAACAACAAGAACAACAAGAACAACATGAACAACAAGAACAACAAGAACAGCAAGAACAACAAGAACAACAAGAACAACAAGAACAAGAACAGCAAGGACAACAACAACAAGAACAACATGAACGTCAACAACAAGAATAACAAGAACAACAACAACATGTACCACAAGAACATCAACAACCAGAACAACCAGAACAACAAGAACAACAACAAAAACAGGAACAACATCAACAACATCAAGAACAACAACAAGAACAACAAGAACAAGAACAACAAGAACCACAACAACATGAACAACAAGAACATCAACAACCAGAACAACAAGAACAACAAGAAGAACAAGAACAACAAGAAAAACAAGAGCAACAAGATCAATAAGAACAACAAGAACAACAAGAACAACAAGAACAACAAGAACAACAAGAACAACAAGAACAACAAGAACAACAAGACCAACAAGAACAACAAGAACAACAAGAACAACAAGAACAACAAGAACAACAAGATCAACAAGAACAACAAGAACAACAAGAACAACAAGAACAACAAGAACATCAAGAACAACAAGAACAACAAGAACAAGAACAGCAAGAACAACAACAACAAGAACTACATGAAAAACAACAACAAGAACGACAAGAACAACATCAACAAGAACAACAAAAACAACAACAACATGAACAACAAGAACAACAAGAACAGCAAGAACAACAAGAACAACAAGAACAGCAAGAACAACAAGAACAACAAGAACAACAAGAACAAGGACAGCAAGGACAACAACAACAAGAACTACATGAACGTCAACAACAAGAATAACAAGAACAACAACAACATGAACGACAAGAACATCAACAACCAGAACAACCAGAACAACAACAACAAGAACAACAAGAACAACAACAACATGAACAACAAGAACATCAACAACCAGAACAACAAGAACAACAACAACAACAAAAACAGGAACAACAACAACAACATCAAGAACAACAACAAGAACAACAAGAACAAGAACAACAAGAACAACAACAACATGAACAACAAGAACATCAACAACCAGAACAACAAGAACAACAAGAAGAACAAGAACAACAACAACAAGAACGACAAGAACAAAAACAAGAAGAACAACAAGAACAACAAGAACAACAAGAACAACAAGAACAACAAGAACAACAAGAACAACAAGAACAACAAGAACAACAAGAACAACAAGAACAACAAGAACAACAAGAACAACAAGAACAACAAGAACAACAAGAACAACAAGAACAACAAGAACAACAAGCACAACAAGAACAACAAGAACAACAAGAACAACAAGAACAACAAGAACAACAAGAACAACAAGAACAACAAGAACAACAAGACCAACAAGAACAACAAGAACAACAAGAACAACAAGAACAACAAGAACATCAAGAACAACAAGAACAACAAGAAAAGCAAGAACAACAACAACAAGAACAACAACAACATGAACAACAAGAACATCAACAACCAAAACAACAAGAACAACAACAACAAGAACAACTAGAACAACAACAACAAGAACAACAAGAACAACAAGAACATCAAGAACAACAAGAACAACAAGAACAACAAGAACATCAAGATCAACAAGAACAACAAGAACAACAAGAACAACAGGAACAACAAGAACAACAAGAACAACAAGAACAACAAGAACAACAAGAACAACAAGAACATCAAGATCAACAAGAACAACAAGAACAACAAGAACAACAGGAACAACAAGAACAACAAGAACAACAAGAACAACAAGAACAACAAGAACAAC
Source organism: Megalopta genalis (assembly GCF_051020955.1). NCBI lineage: Eukaryota > Metazoa > Arthropoda > Insecta > Hymenoptera > Halictidae > Megalopta > Megalopta genalis. Next base: position 959,369 of record NW_027476089.1, on the reverse strand, counting down.
AAGAACAACAAGAACAACAAGAACAACAAGAACAACAAGAACAACAAGAACAACAAGAACAATAAGAACAACAAGAACAACAAGAACAACAAGAACAACAAGAACAACAAGAACAACAAGAACAACAAGAACAACAAGAACAACAAGAACAACAAGAACAACAAGAACAACAAGAACAACAAGAACATCAAGAACAACAAGAACAACAAGAACGACAAGAACAGCCGGTACAACAAGAACAACAAGAACAACCTGAAAAACAACAACAGGAACAACAACAAGAACAACAAGAACAACAACAACAAGAACAAGAAGAACAACAACAACATGAACAACAAGAACATCAACAACCAGAACAACAAGAACAACAACAACAACAAAAACAGGAACAACATCAACAACAACAACAACAAGAACAGCAACAAGAACAACCAGAACATTAAGAACAACAAGAACAACAATAACAACAACAACAAGAACAACTAGGACAACAACAACAACAACAATACCAACAACAACATGGACAACAAGAACAACAATAACAACAACAACAGGAACAACTAGAACAACAACAACAAGAACAACAAGGACAACAACAACAACAACAACAAGAACAACAAGAACAACAAGAACATCAAGAACAACAAGGACAACAAGAACAACAAGAACAACAAGAACAACAAGATCAACAAGAACAACAAGAACAACAAGAACAACATGAACAACAAGAACAACAAGAACAGCAAGAACAACAAGAACAACAAGAACAACAAGAACAAGAACAGCAAGGACAACAACAACAAGAACTACATGAACGTCAACAACAAGAATAACAAGAACAACAACAACATGTACCACAAGAACATCAACAACCAGAACAACCAGAACAACAAGAACAACAACAGCAACAAGAGCAACAACAACAACAAAAACAGGAACAACATCAACAACATCAAGAACAACAACAAGAACAACAAGAACAAGAACAACAAGAACCACAACAACATGAACAACAAGAACATCAACAACCAGAACAACAAGAACAACAAGAAGAACAAGAACAACAAGAACAACAAGAGCAACAAGATCAATAAGAACAACAAGAACAACAAGAACAACAAGAACAACAAGAACAACAAGAACAACAAGAACAACAAGAACAACAAGAACAACAAGAACAACAAGAACAACAAGACCAACAAGAACAACAAGAACAACAAGAACAACAAGAACAACAAGAACAACAAGATCAACAAGAACAACAAGAACAACAAGAACAACAAGAACAACAAGAACATCAAGAACAACAAGAACAACAAGAACAAGAACAGCAAGAACAACAACAAAAAGAACTACAAGAACAACAACAACAAGAACGACAAGAACAACATCAACAAGAACAACAAAAACAACAACAACATGAACAACAAGAACAACAAGAACAGCAAGAACAACAAGAACAACAAGAACAGCAAGAACAACAAGAACAACAAGAACAACAAGAACAAGGACAGCAAGGACAACAACAACAAGAACTACATGAACGTCAACAACAAGAATAACAAGAACAACAACAACATGAACGACAAGAACATCAACAACCAGAACAACCAGAACAACAACAACAAGAACAACAACAACATGAACAACAAGAACATCAACAACCAGAACAACAAGAACAACAACAACAACAAAAACAGGAACAACAACAACAACATCAAGAACAACAACAAGAACAACAAGAACAAGAACAACAAGAACAACAACAACATGAACAACAAGAACATCAACAACCAGAACAACAAGAACAACAAGAAGAACAAGAACAACAACAACAAGAACGACAAGAACAAAAACAAGAAGAACAAC
>NW_027476089.1:947500-952500 GCF_051020955.1 Megalopta genalis | reverse complement strand
CAACAAGAACAACAAGAACAACATGAACAACAAGAACAACAAGAACAGCAAGAACAACAAGAACAACAAGAACAACAAGAACAAGAACAGCAAGGACAACAACAACAAGAACAACATGAACGTCAACAACAAGAATAACAAGAACAACAACAACATGTACCACAAGAACATCAACAACCAGAACAACCAGAACAACAAGAACAACAACAAAAACAGGAACAACATCAACAACATCAAGAACAACAACAAGAACAACAAGAACAAGAACAACAAGAACCACAACAACATGAACAACAAGAACATCAACAACCAGAACAACAAGAACAACAAGAAGAACAAGAACAACAAGAAAAACAAGAGCAACAAGATCAATAAGAACAACAAGAACAACAAGAACAACAAGAACAACAAGAACAACAAGAACAACAAGAACAACAAGAACAACAAGAACAACAAGAACAACAAGACCAACAAGAACAACAAGAACAACAAGAACAACAAGAACAACAAGAACAACAAGATCAACAAGAACAACAAGAACAACAAGAACAACAAGAACAACAAGAACATCAAGAACAACAAGAACAACAAGAACAAGAACAGCAAGAACAACAACAACAAGAACTACATGAAAAACAACAACAAGAACGACAAGAACAACATCAACAAGAACAACAAAAACAACAACAACATGAACAACAAGAACAACAAGAACAGCAAGAACAACAAGAACAACAAGAACAGCAAGAACAACAAGAACAACAAGAACAACAAGAACAAGGACAGCAAGGACAACAACAACAAGAACTACATGAACGTCAACAACAAGAATAACAAGAACAACAACAACATGAACGACAAGAACATCAACAACCAGAACAACCAGAACAACAACAACAAGAACAACAAGAACAACAACAACATGAACAACAAGAACATCAACAACCAGAACAACAAGAACAACAACAACAACAAAAACAGGAACAACAACAACAACATCAAGAACAACAACAAGAACAACAAGAACAAGAACAACAAGAACAACAACAACATGAACAACAAGAACATCAACAACCAGAACAACAAGAACAACAAGAAGAACAAGAACAACAACAACAAGAACGACAAGAACAAAAACAAGAAGAACAACAAGAACAACAAGAACAACAAGAACAACAAGAACAACAAGAACAACAAGAACAACAAGAACAACAAGAACAACAAGAACAACAAGAACAACAAGAACAACAAGAACAACAAGAACAACAAGAACAACAAGAACAACAAGAACAACAAGAACAACAAGAACAACAAGAACAACAAGAACAACAAGAACAACAAGAACAACAAGAACAACAAGAACAACAAGAACAACAAGAACAACAAGAACAACAAGAACAACAAGAACAACAAGACCAACAAGAACAACAAGAACAACAAGAACAACAAGAACATCAAGAACAACAAGAACAACAAGAAAAGCAAGAACAACAACAACAAGAACAACAACAACATGAACAACAAGAACATCAACAACCAAAACAACAAGAACAACAACAACAAGAACAACTAGAACAACAACAACAAGAACAACAAGAACAACAAGAACATCAAGAACAACAAGAACAACAAGAACAACAAGAACAACAAGAACATCAAGAACAACAAGAACAACAAGAACAACAAGAACGACAAGAACAGCCGGTAAAACAAGAACAACAAGAACAACCTGAACAACAACGACATGAACAACAACAAGAACAACAAGAACAACAAGAACAACAAGAACAACAAGAACAACAAGAACAACAACAACAACAACATGAACAACAAGAACCACTAGAACAACAACAACAAGAACAACATGAACAACAAGAACCACTAGAACAAGAACAACAAGAACAACAAGAACAACAAGAACAACAAGAACAACAAGAACAACAAGAACAACAAGAACAACAAGAGCAACAAGAACAACAAGAACAACAAGATTAACAAGAACAACAAGAACAACAAGAACAACAAGAACAACAACAACAACAACAAGAACAAAAAGAACAACAAGAACAACAAGAACAACAAGAACAACAAGAACAACAAGAACAACAAGAACAACAAGAACAACAAGAACAACAAGAACATCAAGAGCAACAAGAACAACAAGAACAACAAGAAAAGCAAGAACAACAAGAATAACAAGAACAACAAGAACAACTAGAACAACAAGAACAACAAGAGCAACAAGAGCAACAAGAACAACAAGAACAACAACAACAAGAACGACAAGAACAACAACAACAAGAACAACACGAACAACAGGAACAACAAGAACAACAAGAACAACAAGAACAACAAGAACAACAAGAACAACAACAAGAGCAACAACAACAAGATCAAAAAAAACAACAACAACATGAACAACAAGAACAACAACAACAAGAACAACTAGAACAACAACAACAAGAGCAACAAGAACATCAAGAACAGCACGAACAACAAGAACAACAAGAAGAAGAACAACAACAACAACAAGATCAACAAGAACAACAAGAACAAGAACTACATGAACAAAAACAACAAGAACGACAAGAACAACATCAACAAGAACGACAAGAACAACATCAACATGAACAACAAGAACAACAAGAACAGCAAGAACAACAAGAACAACAAGAACAACCAGAACAACAAGAACAACAACAAAAACAGGAACAACATCAACAACATCAAGAACAACAACAAGAACAACAAGAACAAGAACAACAAGAACCACAACAACATGAACAACAAGAACATCAACAACCAGAACAACAAGAACAACAAGAACAACAAGAGCAACAAGATCAATAAGAACAACAAGAACAACAAGAACAACAAGAACAACAAGAACAACAAGAACAACAAGAACAACAAGAACAACAAGAACAACAAGAACAACAAGAACAACAAGACCAACAAGAACAACAAGAACAACAAGAACAACAAGAACAACAAGAACAACAAGATCAACAAGAACAACAAGAACAACAAGAACAACAAGAACATCAAGAACAACAAGAACAACAAGAACAAGAACAGCAAGAACAACAACAACAAGAACTACATGAACAACAACAACAAGAACGACAAGAACAACATCAACAAGAACAACAAAAACAACAACAACATGAACAACAAGAACAACAAGAACAGCAAGAACAACAAGAACAACAAGAACAACAAGAACAACAAGAACATCAAGAACAACAAGAACGATAAGAACAACAAGAACGATAAGAACGACAAGAACAACAAGAACGACAAGAACGACAAGAACAACAAGAACAACAAGAACAACAAGAACAACAAGAACAACAAGAACAACAAGAACAACAAGAACAACAAGAACAACAAGAACAACAAGAACAACAAGAACAACAAGAACAACAAGAACAACAAGAACAACAAGAACAACAAGAACAAAAAGAACAACAAGAACAACAAGAACAACAAGAACAACAAGAACAACAAGAACAACAAGAACAACAAGAACAACAAGAACAACAAGAACAACAAGAACAACAAGAACGACAAGAACATCAAGAGCAACAAGAACAACAAGAACAACAAGAAAAGCAAGAACAACAAGAATAACAAGAACAACAAGAACAACTAGAACAACAAGAACAACAAGAGCTACAAGAACAACAAGAACAACAACAACAAGAGCGACAAGAACAACAACAACAAGAACTACACGAACAACAAGAACAACAAGAACAACAAGAACAACAACAACAAGAACAAGAAGAACAACAACAACATGAACAACAAGAACATCAACAACCAGAACAACAAGAACAACAACAACAACAAAAACAGGAACAACAACAACAACAACAAGAACAACAACAAGAACAAAAAGAACAACAACAACAAGAACAACAACAACATGAACAACAAGAACATCAACAACCAGAACAACCAGAACAACAAGAACAACAAGAGCAACAAGAGCAACAAGAGCAACATGAACAACAAGAACAACAAGAACAACAAGAACAACAAGAACAACAAGAACAACAAGAACAACAACAACATGAACCACAAGAACATCAACAGCCAGAACAACCAGAACAAAAAGAACAACAAGAGCAACAAGAGCAACAAGAGCAACATGAACAACAAGAACAACAAGAACAACAAGAACAACAAGAACAACAAGAACAACAACAACAGGAACAACAAGAACAACAAGAACAGCAAGAACAACAAGAACAAGAACAGCAAGAGCAACAACAACAAGAACTACATGAACAACAAGAACATCAACAACCAGAGCAACAAGAACAACAACAACAAGAACAACTAGAACAACAACAACAAGAACAACAAGAACAACAAGAACATCAAGAACAACAAGAACAACAAGAACAACAAGAACAACAAGAACAACAAGAACAACAAGAACATCAAGAACAACAAGATCTACAAGAACAACAAGAACGACAAGAACAGCCGGTACAACAAGAACAACAAGAACAACCTGAACAACAACAACAAGAACAACAACAAGAACAACAAGAACAACAACAACAACAACAACATGAACAACAAGAACCACTAGAACAAGAACAACAAGAACAACCAGAACAACAAGAACAACAAGAACAACAAGAACAACAAGAACAACAAGAACAACAAGAACAACAAGAACAAGAACAGCAAGGACAACAACAACAAGAACTGCATGAACGTCAACAACAAGAATAACAAGAACAACAACAACATGTACCACAAGAACATCAACAACCAGAACAACCAGAACAACAAGAACATCAAGAACAACAAGAGCAACAAGAACATCAAGAACAACAAGAGCAACAAGAACAACAAGAACAACAGGAAAAGCAAGAACAACAAGAACAACAAGAACAACTAGAACAACAAGAGCAACAAGAACAACAAGAACAACAAGAACAACAAGAACAACAAGAACAACAAGAACAACAAGAACAACA
>NW_027476089.1:930000-945000 GCF_051020955.1 Megalopta genalis | reverse complement strand
AACAACAAGAACAACAAGAACAACAAGAACAACAAGAACAACAAGAGCAACAAGAACAACAAAACCAACAAGAACAACAACGACAAGAACAAAAACAACAAGAACAACAAGAACAACAGGAACAACAAGAACAACAAGAACAACAAGAACAACAAGAACAACAAGAACAACAAGAACAACAACGACAAGAACAAAAACAACAAGAACAACAAGAACAACAGGAACAACAAAAACAACAACAACATGAACAACAAGAACAACAAGAACAACAAGAACAGCAAGAACAACAAGAACAACAAGAACAACAAGAACAACAAGAACAACAAGAACAACAAGAACAACAAGAACAACAAGAACAACAAGAACATCCAGAACAACCAGAACAACAAGAACAACAGGAACAACAACAACAACAAGAACGACAAGAACAAGAGCAATAAAAACAACAACAACAAGAAGAACAACAAGAACAACAAGAACAACCAACACAAGAAGAACAACAAGAACAACAAGAACAACAAGAACAACAAGAACAACAAGAACAACAAGAACAACAAGAACAACAAGAACAACAAGAACAGCAAGAACAACAAGAACAACAAGAACAACAAGAACAACAAGAACAACAAGAACAACAAGAACAACAAGAACAACAAGAACAACAAGAACAACAACAACAACAACAACAAGAGCAAAAACAACAAGAACGACAAGAACAACAACAACAAGAACAATAACAACAAGAGCAACAAGAACAACAAGAACAACAAGAACATCAAGAACAACAAGAACAACAAGAACAACAAGAACAACAAGAACATCAAGAACAACAAGAACAACAAGAACAACAAGAACAACCAGAACAACAAGAACAACAAGAACAACAAGAACAACAAGAACAACAAGAACAACAAGAACAACAAGAACAACAAGAACAACAAGAACAACAAGAACAACAAGAACAGCAAGAACAACAAGTACAACAAGAACAACAAGAACAACAACAACAACAACGACAAGAACAAAAACAACAAGAAGGACAAGAACAACAACAACAAGAACAACAAAAACAACAACAACATGATCAACAAGAACAACAAGAACGACAAGAACAACAAGAACAACAGGAACAACGAGAACAACAAGAGCAACAAGAGCAACAAGAACAACAAGAACAACAAGAACAACAAGAACAACAAGAACAACAAGAGCAACAAGAACAACAAGAACAACAAGAACAACAAGAACAACAAGAGCAACAAGAACAACAAGAGCAACAAGAACAACAAGAACGACAAGAACAACAAGAACAACAAGAACAACAAGAATAACAAGAACTACAAGAACAACAAGAACAACAACAAGAACAACAAAAACAACAACAAAATGAACAACAAGAACAACAAGAACAACAAGAACAACAAGAACAACAAGAACAACAAGAACAACAAGAACAACAAGAACAACAAGAACAACAAGAACAACAAGAACAACAAGAACAACAAGAACAACAAGAACAACAAGAACAACAAGAACAACAAGAACAACAAGAACAACAAGAACAACAAGAACAACAAGAACAACAAGAACAACAAGAACAACAAGAACAACAAGAACAACAAGAACAACAAGAACAACAAGAACAACAAGAACAACAAGAACAACAAGAACAACAAGAACAACAACAACATGAACCACAAGAACATCAACAGCCAGAACAACCAGAACAAAAAGAACAACAAGAGCAACAAGAGCAACAAGAGCAACATGAACAACAAGAACAACAAGAACAACAAGAACAACAAGAACAACAAGAACAACAACAACAGGAACAACAAGAACAACAAGAACAGCAAGAACAACAAGAACAAGAACAGCAAGAGCAACAACAACAAGAACTACATGAACAACAAGAACATCAACAACCAGAGCAACAAGAACAACAACAACAAGAACAACTAGAACAACAACAACAAGAACAACAAGAACAACAAGAACATCAAGAACAACAAGAACAACAAGAACAACAAGAACAACAAGAACAACAAGAACAACAAGAACATCAAGAACAACAAGATCTACAAGAACAACAAGAACGACAAGAACAGCCGGTACAACAAGAACAACAAGAACAACCTGAACAACAACAACAAGAACAACAACAAGAACAACAAGAACAACAACAACAACAACAACATGAACAACAAGAACCACTAGAACAAGAACAACAAGAACAACCAGAACAACAAGAACAACAAGAACAACAAGAACAACAAGAACAACAAGAACAAGAACAGCAAGGACAACAACAACAAGAACTGCATGAACGTCAACAACAAGAATAACAAGAACAACAACAACATGTACCACAAGAACATCAACAACCAGAACAACCAGAACAACAAGAACATCAAGAACAACAAGAGCAACAAGAACATCAAGAACAACAAGAGCAACAAGAACAACAAGAACAACAGGAAAAGCAAGAACAACAAGAACAACAAGAACAACTAGAACAACAAGAGCAACAAGAACAACAAGAACAACAAGAACAACAAGAACAACAAGAACAACAAGAACAACAAGAACAACAAGAACAACAAGAACAACAAGAACAACAAGGACAACAAGAACAACAAGAACAACAAGAACAACAAGAACAACAAGAACAACAAGAACAACAAGAACAACAAGAACAACAAGAACAACAAGAACGACAAGAACAACATCAACAAGAACAACAAAAACAACAAGAACAACAACAACAACAAGAACAACAAGAACAACAAGAACAACAAGAACAACAAGAACAACAAGCACAACAAGAACAACAAGAACAACAAGAACAAAAAAGAACAAAAACAGGAACAACAACAACAACAACAACAATAACAACAACAAGAACAACAAGAACAACAAGAACAACAAGAACAACAAGAACAACCTGAACAACAACAACAACAAGAACAACAAGAACAACAACAACAACAACAACATGAACAACAAGAACAACAAGAAGAACAAGAACAACAAGAACAACAAGATCAACAAGAACAACAAGAACAACAAGAACAACAAGAACAACAAGAACAACAAGAACAACAAGAACAACAAGAACAACAAGAACAACAAGAACAACAAGAACAACAAGAACAACAAGAACAACAAGAACAACAAGAACAACAAGAACAACAAGAACAACAAGAACAACAAGAACAACAAGAACAACAAGAACAACAAGAACAACAAGAACAACAAGAACTGCCGGTACAACAAGAACAACAAGAACAACCTGAACAACAACAACATGAACAACAAGAACATCAACAACCAGAACAACAAGAAGAACAAAAAGAACAAGAACAACAAGAACAACAAGAACAACAAGAACAACAAGAACAACAAGAACAACAAGAACAACAAGAACAACAAGAACAACAAGAACAACAAGAACAACAAGAACAACAAGAACAACAAGAACAACAAGAACAACAAGAACAACAAGAACAACAAGAACAACAAGAACAACAAGAACAACAAGAACAACAAGAACAACAAGAACAACAAGAACAACAAGAACAACAAGAACAACAAGAACAACGAGAACAACAAGAACAACAAGAACAACAAGAACAACAAGAACAACAAGAACAACAAGAACAACAAGAACAACAAGAACAACAAGAACAACAAGAACAACAAGAACAACAAGAACAACAAGAACAACAAGAACAACAAGAACAACAAGAACAACAAGAACAACAAGAACAACAAGAACAACAAGAACAACAACGACAAGAACAAAAACAACAAGAGCAACAAGAACAACAGGAACAACAAAAACAACAACAACAGGAACAACAAGAACAACAAGAACAGCAAGAACAACAAGAACAACAAGAACAAGAACAGCAAGAACAACAACAACAAGAACTACATGAACAACAACAAGAAGAACAACAACAACAACAACAAAAACAGGACCAACATGATCAACAACAACAAGAACAACAAGAACAAAACAACAAGAATCACTAGAACAAGAACAACAAGAACAACAACAACAAGAATAACAAAAACAACAACATGAACAACAAGAACAACAACAACAACAACAACAACAACAACAAGAACTACTAGAACAACAACAAGAACAACAAGAACAACAAAAACAACAAGAACAGCAAGAACAACAAGAACTACAAGAACAACAACAACAACTACTACAACAACAACAACAGGAACAACAAGAACAACAAGAACATGAACAGCAAGAACAACAACAACAAGAACTACATAAACAACAACAACAAGAACAACAACAACAACAACAAAAACAGGACCAACATGAACAACAACAACAACAACAACAAGAACGAAACAACAAGAACCACTAGAACAAGAACAACAAGAACAACAAGAACAACAAGAACAACAAGAACAACAAGAACAACAAGAACAACAAGAACAACAAGAACAACAAGAACAACAAGAACAACAAGAACAACAAGAACAACAAGAACAACAAGAACAACAAGAACAACAAGAACAACAAGAACAACAAGAACAACAAGAACAACAAGAACAACAAGAACAACAAGAACAACAAGAACAACAAGAACAACAAGAACAACAAGAACAACAAGAACAACAAGAACAACAAGAACAACAAGAACAACAAGAACAACAAGAACAACAAGAACAACAAGAACAACAAGAACAACAAGAACAACAAGAACAACATGAACAACAAGAACAACAAGAACATCAAGAACAACAAGAACAACAACAACAACAACAACATGAACAACAAGAACAACAAGAACAACAAGAACAACAAGAACAACAAGAACAACAAGAACAACAAGAACAACAAGAACAACAAGAACAACAAGAACAACAAGAACAACAAGAACAACAAGAACAACGAGAACAACAAGAACAACAAGAACAACAAGAACAACAAGAACAACAAGAACAACAAGAACAACAAGAACAACAAGAACAACAAGAACAACAAGAACAACAAGAACAACAAGAACAACAAGAACAACAAGAACAACAAGAACAACAAGAACAACAAGAACAACAAGAACAACAAGAACAACAAGAACAACAAGAACAACAAGAACAACAAGAGCAACAAGAACAACAAAACCAACAAGAACAACAACGACAAGAACAAAAACAACAAGAACAACAAGAACAACAGGAACAACAAGAACAACAAGAACAACAAGAACAACAAGAACAACAAGAACAACAAGAACAACAACGACAAGAACAAAAACAACAAGAACAACAAGAACAACAGGAACAACAAAAACAACAACAACATGAACAACAAGAACAACAAGAACAACAAGAACAGCAAGAACAACAAGAACAACAAGAACAACAAGAACAACAAGAACAACAAGAACAGCAAGAACAACAAGAACAACAAGAACAACAAGAACAACAAGAACAACAAGAACAACAAGAACAACAAGAACAACAAGAACAACAAGAACAACAAGAACAACAAGAACAACAAGAACAACAAGAACAACAAGAACAACAAGAACAACAAGAACAACAAGAACAACAAGAACAACAAGAACAACAAGAACAACAACAACAGGAACAACAAGAACAACAAGAACAGCAAGAACAACAAGAACAAGAACAGCAAGAGCAACAACAACAAGAACTACATGAACAACAAGAACATCAACAACCAGAGCAACAAGAACAACAACAACAAGAACAACTAGAACAACAACAACAAGAACAACAAGAACAACAAGAACATCAAGAACAACAAGAACAACAAGAACAACAAGAACAACAAGAACAACAAGAACAACAAGAACATCAAGAACAACAAGATCTACAAGAACAACAAGAACGACAAGAACAGCCGGTACAACAAGAACAACAAGAACAACCTGAACAACAACAACAAGAACAACAACAAGAACAACAAGAACAACAACAACAACAACAACATGAACAACAAGAACCACTAGAACAAGAACAACAAGAACAACCAGAACAACAAGAACAACAAGAACAACAAGAACAACAAGAACAACAAGAACAAGAACAGCAAGGACAACAACAACAAGAACTGCATGAACGTCAACAACAAGAATAACAAGAACAACAACAACATGTACCACAAGAACATCAACAACCAGAACAACCAGAACAACAAGAACATCAAGAACAACAAGAGCAACAAGAACATCAAGAACAACAAGAGCAACAAGAACAACAAGAACAACAGGAAAAGCAAGAACAACAAGAACAACAAGAACAACTAGAACAACAAGAGCAACAAGAACAACAAGAACAACAAGAACAACAAGAACAACAAGAACAACAAGAACAACAAGAACAACAAGAACAACAAGAACAACAAGAACAACAAGGACAACAAGAACAACAAGAACAACAAGAACAACAAGAACAACAAGAACAACAAGAACAACAAGAACAACAAGAACAACAAGAACAACAAGAACGACAAGAACAACATCAACAAGAACAACAAAAACAACAAGAACAACAACAACAACAAGAACAACAAGAACAACAAGAACAACAAGAACAACAAGAACAACAAGAACAACAAGCACAACAAGAACAACAAGAACAACAAGAACAAAAAAGAACAAAAACAGGAACAACAACAACAACAACAACAATAACAACAACAAGAACAACAAGAACAACAAGAACAACAAGAACAACAAGAACAACCTGAACAACAACAACAACAAGAACAACAAGAACAACAACAACAACAACAACATGAACAACAAGAACAACAAGAAGAACAAGAACAACAAGAACAACAAGATCAACAAGAACAACAAGAACAACAAGAACAACAAGAACAACAAGAACAACAAGAACAACAAGAACAACAAGAACAACAAGAACAACAAGAACAACAAGAACAACAAGAACAACAAGAACAACAAGAACAACAAGAACAACAAGAACAACAAGAACAACAAGAACAACAAGAACAACAAGAACAACAAGAACAACAAGAACAACAAGAACTGCCGGTACAACAAGAACAACAAGAACAACCTGAACAACAACAACATGAACAACAAGAACATCAACAACCAGAACAACAAGAAGAACAAAAAGAACAAGAACAACAAGAACAACAAGAACAACAAGAACAACAAGAACAACAAGAACAACAAGAACAACAAGAACAACAAGAACAACAAGAACAACAAGAACAACAAGAACAACAAGAACAACAAGAACAACAAGAACAACAAGAACAACAAGAACAACAAGAACAACAAGAACAACAAGAACAACAAGAACAACAAGAACAACAAGAACAACAAGAACAACAAGAACAACGAGAACAACAAGAACAACAAGAACAACAAGAACAACAAGAACAACAAGAACAACAAGAACAACAAGAACAACAAGAACAACAAGAACAACAAGAACAACAAGAACAACAAGAACAACAAGAACAACAAGAACAACAAGAACAACAAGAACAACAAGAACAACAAGAACAACAAGAACAACAAGAACAACAACGACAAGAACAAAAACAACAAGAGCAACAAGAACAACAGGAACAACAAAAACAACAACAACAGGAACAACAAGAACAACAAGAACAGCAAGAACAACAAGAACAACAAGAACAAGAACAGCAAGAACAACAACAACAAGAACTACATGAACAACAACAAGAAGAACAACAACAACAACAACAAAAACAGGACCAACATGATCAACAACAACAAGAACAACAAGAACAAAACAACAAGAATCACTAGAACAAGAACAACAAGAACAACAACAACAAGAATAACAAAAACAACAACATGAACAACAAGAACAACAACAACAACAACAACAACAACAACAAGAACTACTAGAACAACAACAAGAACAACAAGAACAACAAAAACAACAAGAACAGCAAGAACAACAAGAACTACAAGAACAACAACAACAACTACTACAACAACAACAACAGGAACAACAAGAACAACAAGAACATGAACAGCAAGAACAACAACAACAAGAACTACATAAACAACAACAACAAGAACAACAACAACAACAACAAAAACAGGACCAACATGAACAACAACAACAACAACAACAAGAACGAAACAACAAGAACCACTAGAACAAGAACAACAAGAACAACAAGAACAACAAGAACAACAAGAACAACAAGAACAACAAGAACAACAAGAACAACAAGAACAACAAGAACAACAAGAACAACAAGAACAACAAGAACAACAAGAACAACAAGAACAACAAGAACAACAAGAACAACAAGAACAACAAGAACAACAAGAACAACAAGAACAACAAGAACAACAAGAACAACAAGAACAACAAGAACAACAAGAACAACAAGAACAACAAGAACAACAAGAACAACAAGAACAACAAGAACAACAAGAACAACAAGAACAACAAGAACAACAAGAACAACAAGAACAACAAGAACAACAAGAACAACAAGAACAACATGAACAACAAGAACAACAAGAACATCAAGAACAACAAGAACAACAACAACAACAACAACATGAACAACAAGAACAACAAGAACAACAAGAACAACAAGAACAACAAGAACAACAAGAACAACAAGAACAACAAGAACAACAAGAACAACAAGAACAACAAGAACAACAAGAACAACAAGACAACAAGAACAACAAGAACAACAAGAACAACAAGAACAACAAGAACAACAAGAACAACAAGAACAACAAGAACAACAAGAACAACAAGAACAACAAGAACAACAAGAACAACAAGAACAACAAGAACAACAAGAACAACAAGAACAACAAGAACAACAAGAACAACAAGAACAACAAGAACAACAAGAACAACAAGAGCAACAAGAACAACAAAACCAACAAGAACAACAACGACAAGAACAAAAACAACAAGAACAACAAGAACAACAGGAACAACAAGAACAACAAGAACAACAAGAACAACAAGAACAACAAGAACAACAAGAACAACAACGACAAGAACAAAAACAACAAGAACAACAAGAACAACAGGAACAACAAAAACAACAACAACATGAACAACAAGAACAACAAGAACAACAAGAACAGCAAGAACAACAAGAACAACAAGAACAACAAGAACAACAAGAACAACAAGAACAGCAAGAACAACAAGAACAACAAGAACAACAAGAACAACAAGAACAACAAGAACAACAAGAACAACAAGAACAACAAGAACAACAAGAACAACAAGAACAACAAGAACAACAAGAACAACAAGAACAACAAGAACAACAAGAACAACAAGAACAACAAGAACAACAAGAACAACAAGAACAACAAGAACAACAACGACAAGAACAAAAACAACAAGAGCAACAAGAACAACAGGAACAACAAAAACAACAACAACAGGAACAACAAGAACAACAAGAACAGCAAGAACAACAAGAACAACAAGAACAAGAACAGCAAGAACAACAACAACAAGAACTACATGAACAACAACAAGAAGAACAACAACAACAACAACAAAAACAGGACCAACATGATCAACAACAACAAGAACAACAAGAACAAAACAACAAGAATCACTAGAACAAGAACAACAAGAACAACAACAACAAGAATAACAAAAACAACAACATGAACAACAAGAACAACAACAACAACAACAACAACAACAACAAGAACTACTAGAACAACAACAAGAACAACAAGAACAACAAAAACAACAAGAACAGCAAGAACAACAAGAACTACAAGAACAACAACAACAACTACTACAACAACAACAACAGGAACAACAAGAACAACAAGAACATGAACAGCAAGAACAACAACAACAAGAACTACATAAACAACAACAACAAGAACAACAACAACAACAACAAAAACAGGACCAACATGAACAACAACAACAACAACAACAAGAACGAAACAACGAGAACCACTAGAACAAGAACAACAAGAACAACAAGAACAACAAGAACAACAAGAACAACAAGAACAACAAGAACAACAAGAACAACAAGAACAACAAGAACAACAAGAACAACAAGAACAACAAGAACAACAAGAACAACAAGAACAACAAGAACAACAAGAACAACAAGAACAACAAGAACAACAAGAACAACAAGAACAACAAGAACAACAAGAACAACAAGAACAACAAGAACAACAAGAACAACAAGAACAACAAGAACAACAAGAACAACAAGAACAACAAGAACAACAAGAACAACAAGAACAACAAGAACAACAAGAACAACAAGAACAACAAGAACAACAAGAACAACAAGAACAACAAGAACAACATGAACAACAAGAACAACAAGAACATCAAGAACAACAAGAACAACAACAACAACAACAACATGAACAACAAGAACAACAAGAACAACAAGAACAACAAGAACAACAAGAACAACAAGAACAACAAGAACAACAAGAACAACAAGAACAACAAGAACAACAAGAACAACAAGAACAACAAGAACAACAAGAACAACAAGAACAACAAGAACAACAAGAACAACAAGAACAACAAGAACAACAAGAACAACAAGAACAACAAGAACAACAAGAACAACAAGAACAACAAGAACAACAAGAACAACAAGAACAACAAGAACAACAAGAACAACAAGAACAACAAGAACAACAAGAACAACAAGAACAACAAGAACAACAAGAACAACAAGAACAACAAGAACAACAAGAGCAACAAGAACAACAAAACCAACAAGAACAACAACGACAAGAACAAAAACAACAAGAACAACAAGAACAACAGGAACAACAAGAACAACAAGAACAACAAGAACAACAAGAACAACAAGAACAACAAGAACAACAACGACAAGAACAAAAACAACAAGAACAACAAGAACAACAGGAACAACAAAAACAACAACAACATGAACAACAAGAACAACAAGAACAACAAGAACAGCAAGAACAACAAGAACAACAAGAACAACAAGAACAACAAGAACAACAAGAACAACAAGAACAACAAGAACAACAAGAACAACAAGAACATCCAGACCAACCAGAACAACAAGAACAACAGGAACAACAACAACAACAAGAACGACAAGAACAAGAGCAATAAAAACAACAACAACAAGAAGAACAACAAGAACAACAAGAACAACCAACACAAGAAGAACAACAAGAACAACAAGAACAACAAGAACAACAAGAACAACAAGAACAACAAGAACAACAAGAACAACAAGAACAACAAGAACAGCAAGAACAACAAGAACAACAAGAACAACAAGAACAACAAGAACAACAAGAACAACAAGAACAACAAGAACAACAAGAACAACAAGAACAACAACAACAACAACAACAAGAGCAAAAACAACAAGAACGACAAGAACAACAACAACAAGAACAATAACAACAAGAGCAACAAGAACAACAAGAACAACAAGAACATCAAGAACAACAAGAACAACAAGAACAACAAGAACAACAAGAACATCAAGAACAACAAGAACAACAAGAACAACAAGAACAACCAGAACAACAAGAACAACAAGAACAACAAGAACAACAAGAACAACAAGAACAACAAGAACAACAAGAACAACAAGAACAACAAGAACAACAAGAACAACAAGAACAGCAAGAACAACAAGTACAACAAGAACAACAAGAACAACAACAACAACAACGACAAGAACAAAAACAACAAGAAGGACAAGAACAACAACAACAAGAACAACAAAAACAACAACAACATGATCAACAAGAACAACAAGAACGACAAGAACAACAAGAACAACAGGAACAACGAGAACAACAAGAGCAACAAGAGCAACAAGAACAACAAGAACAACAAGAACAACAAGAACAACAAGAACAACAAGAGCAACAAGAACAACAAGAACAACAAGAACAACAAGAACAACAAGAGCAACAAGAACAACAAGAGCAACAAGAACAACAAGAACGACAAGAACAACAAGAACAACAAGAACAACAAGAATAACAAGAACTACAAGAACAACAAGAACAACAACAAGAACAACAAAAACAACAACAAAATGAACAACAAGAACAACAAGAACAACAAGAACAACAAGAACAACAAGAACAACAAGAACAACAAGAACAACAAGAACAACAAGAACAACAAGAACAACAAGAACAACAAGAACAACAAGAACAACAAGAACAACAAGAACAACAAGAACAACAAGAACAACAAGAACAACAAGAACAACAAGAACAACAAGAACAACAAGAACAACAAGAACAACAAGAACAACAAGAACAACAAGAACAACAAGAACAACAAGAACAACAAGAACAACAAGAACAACAAGAACAACAAGAACAACAAGAACAACAAGAACAACAACAACATGAACCACAAGAACATCAACAGCCAGAACAACCAGAACAAAAAGAACAACAAGAGCAACAAGAGCAACAAGAGCAACATGAACAACAAGAACAACAAGAACAACAAGAACAACAAGAACAACAAGAACAACAACAACAGGAACAACAAGAACAACAAGAACAGCAAGAACAACAAGAACAAGAACAGCAAGAGCAACAACAACAAGAACTACATGAACAACAAGAACATCAACAACCAGAGCAACAAGAACAACAACAACAAGAACAACTAGAACAACAACAACAAGAACAACAAGAACAACAAGAACATCAAGAACAACAAGAACAACAAGAACAACAAGAACAACAAGAACAACAAGAACAACAAGAACATCAAGAACAACAAGATCTACAAGAACAACAAGAACGACAAGAACAGCCGGTACAACAAGAACAACAAGAACAACCTGAACAACAACAACAAGAACAACAACAAGAACAACAAGAACAACAACAACAACAACAACATGAACAACAAGAACCACTAGAACAAGAACAACAAGAACAACCAGAACAACAAGAACAACAAGAACAACAAGAACAACAAGAACAACAAGAACAAGAACAGCAAGGACAACAACAACAAGAACTGCATGAACGTCAACAACAAGAATAACAAGAACAACAACAACATGTACCACAAGAACATCAACAACCAGAACAACCAGAACAACAAGAACATCAAGAACAACAAGAGCAACAAGAACATCAAGAACAACAAGAGCAACAAGAACAACAAGAACAACAGGAAAAGCAAGAACAACAAGAACAACAAGAACAACTAGAACAACAAGAGCAACAAGAACAACAAGAACAACAAGAACAACAAGAACAACAAGAACAACAAGAACAACAAGAACAACAAGAACAACAAGAACAACAAGAACAACAAGGACAACAAGAACAACAAGAACAACAAGAACAACAAGAACAACAAGAACAACAAGAACAACAAGAACAACAAGAACAACAAGAACAACAAGAACGACAAGAACAACATCAACAAGAACAACAAAAACAACAAGAACAACAACAACAACAAGAACAACAAGAACAACAAGAACAACAAGAACAACAAGAACAACAACAACAACAAGCACAACAAGAACAACAAGAACAACAAGAACAAAAAAGAACAAAAACAGGAACAACAACAACAACAACAACAATAACAACAACAAGAACAACAAGAACAACAAGAACAACAAGAACAACAAGAACAACCTGAACAACAACAACAACAAGAACAACAAGAACAACAACAACAACAACAACATGAACAACAAGAACAACAAGAAGAACAAGAACAACAAGAACAACAAGATCAACAAGAACAACAAGAACAACAAGAACAACAAGAACAACAAGAACAACAAGAACAACAAGAACAACAAGAACAACAAGAACAACAAGAACAACAAGAACAACAAGAACAACAAGAACAACAAGAACAACAAGAACAACAAGAACAACAAGAACAACAAGAACAACAAGAACAACAAGAACAACAAGAACTGCCGGTACAACAAGAACAACAAGAACAACCTGAACAACAACAACATGAACAACAAGAACATCAACAACCAGAACAACAAGAAGAACAAAAAGAACAAGAACAACAAGAACAACAAGAACAACAAGAACAACAAGAACAACAAGAACAACAAGAACAACAAGAACAACAAGAACAACAAGAACAACAAGAACAACAAGAACAACAAGAACAACAAGAACAACAAGAACAACAAGAACAACAAGAACAACAAGAACAACAAGAACAACAAGAACAACAAGAACAACAAGAACAACAAGAACAACAAGAACAACAAGAACAACAAGAACAACAAGAACAACAAGAACAACGAGAACAACAAGAACAACAAGAACAACAAGAACAACAAGAACAACAAGAACAACAAGAACAACAAGAACAACAAGAACAACAAGAACAACAAGAACAACAAGAACAACAAGAACAACAAGAACAACAAGAACAACAAGAACAACAAGAACAACAAGAACAACAAGAACAACAAGAACAACAAGAACAACAACGACAAGAACAAAAACAACAAGAGCAACAAGAACAACAGGAACAACAAAAACAACAACAACAGGAACAACAAGAACAACAAGAACAGCAAGAACAACAAGAACAACAAGAACAAGAACAGCAAGAACAACAACAACAAGAACTACATGAACAACAACAAGAAGAACAACAACAACAACAACAAAAACAGGACCAACATGATCAACAACAACAAGAACAACAAGAACAAAACAACAAGAATCACTAGAACAAGAACAACAAGAACAACAACAACAAGAATAACAAAAACAACAACATGAACAACAAGAACAACAACAACAACAACAACAACAACAACAAGAACTACTAGAACAACAACAAGAACAACAAGAACAACAAAAACAACAAGAACAGCAAGAACAACAAGAACTACAAGAACAACAACAACAACTACTACAACAACAACAACAGGAACAACAAGAACAACAAGAACATGAACAGCAAGAACAA